>NW_008347536.1:2407696-2408650 GCF_000622305.1 Nannospalax galili | reverse complement strand
GTATGTCTGTTAAACATCCAAGAAGGTTAGTTCCACCATTCTGGCATTTTTAATTACTGTGTGTCTTGCAGATAAATTTTGGGTAATGACCAGTTGGTCTCAAATAAACCTTATCTAGAGATATATTTCTTGATCTGTTATGTATAATTTGTCAGTAGATTGTAGGAATGATATGGTTCCCTCTGTTTTTGTGACTAGCTAGGCATTGTTTCTCTCTTATATCATCTCACTCCTCTATCATGGTTTTCCCACTTAAGGTGCCGCCACTTTCCCCCCTTTCTTCCTTACTAATACCCTTGCTCCTATGATCCCACCTCTGTTGAGCTTCTTCTTTCTCCTTATCCCCTAGGTTCCTCATATACGCTTCCCTCCCCCCTCCCTTAATCTAACCCAATTTTCATCCATATCTCCCTTGATAAGGCCTGTTACCTACTATTCTTCTCCTTCAGGTTATTTCTTTTCCTTTACCTCACTGTTTCCTTACCCTTGTCCTGGTTCCTGCAGTTATGTCTGTTTGCATACTTATTTATCAGAGTCTGATCCTAGGATCCACATATGAGGGAGAACATATGTCGATTTTTTTTTTCTGAGATTGTGTTACTTCACTTAGTATAACAGATTCTAGTTCCATCCATTTACCTGCAAATTTCATGATTTCATCTTTCTTTACTGCTACATAAAACTCCATCGTATATATGAACCACATTTTCATTATCCACTCATCAATTGAGGGACACCCAGGTTTCTTCCATCTCTTAGCTATTGTGAAAAGAGCAGCAACAAACGTGGATGTACAAGTGTCTCTGCAATAGGACGAGTTCTTTGGGTATATGCCAAGGAGTGGTATAACTTGGTCAAATGGTAGGTTGATTTGTACTTTTTTAAGAGTTCTCCACACTGCTTTCCTTAGAGGCTGAACCAGTTTGCAGCCCCACCAGCAGTGGATGAGTGTTC
>NW_008347536.1:2399307-2405081 GCF_000622305.1 Nannospalax galili | reverse complement strand
GATTTTGTCTTCAGGAGTTCCGCGGTGGCCCAACTCCAATGTGGATCAGAAGTTTTCAGACTTTCTCCTTAGGTCTGGAATCTTCTACGAATGCTTTTGGCCTCAGGAACTTGGGTGTTGGAATGACCTGAGACTCTGGCCATGGCCGCGGCACACAGGGATGCAAAGGCAGATGGGGTGGGAAGAAGCCCCAAGATTTCCCAGGGAGTGGATTGAGTAGCTGAGTTGCACTGGATGCGAAGGATCAGGGAGAGGAACGGTAAGCCTTCGAGCCGCAGAAAGAGGCTGTCAGCCCCAGCAAGAGGCTGGCAGGTATTTCAGGACCAGGGAAGTAGAGGGAGGTGAGGACGGGGCCAGGTCCAGAAGCAGTGCCCCTGGGGCCCAAGAAAGGCACTAAGTTGGTCTGGGTGAGAAGCAAAGGCAGATGGGGAGGGAAGAAGCCCCAAGATTTCCCAGGGAGTGGATTGAGTAGCTGGGTTGTACTGGATGCAAAGGATCAGGGAGAGTAAAGGTAAGCCTCGGAGCCCTAGAAAGAGGCTGTCAGCCCCAGAAAGAGGCTGTCGGGTGTTGCAGGACCAGGGAAGTAGAGGGAGGTGAGGGCGGGGCCAGGACCAGAAGCTGTGCTCCTGGGGCCCAAGAAAGGCACTGAGTTGGTCTGGGTGAGAAGGGTCAGGAAACAGTATTGGTTCCCCAGGTGTCTGGGGCCCCAAGACTAGGAATGTCGCAGGTTCCAAACTGGGAGTAGTGAACAGCCAGGGAGATGGAAGGGTGAATGTGGCTTGGGGAGTCAAGGCAGGGAGGGCTGCACTATAGACTTACCCCAAGAGGCCTGAGGATAGAAGTACAGGCTAGGAGTGAGATATCTTACTCTCATAAATTGCAATCATGTATATGTACTAAAAATGTCAGAATGAAACATTGTTTTGTATGTCAAGTAAAAAATTAATTTAAAAAGGCTACATTGAGATTCAATGGCACCCAGGTCAGAGTGGCTATCATCAAGAAACAAACAACAAATACTGGTGAGGATTTGGAGGGGAAAGAATCCTTCTTCAATGCTGGTAAGAATGTAAATTAGAGGAACCAATGTAGAACTCAGCATGGACACTCTTCAAAAGACAAAATTAAAACAACCATATGATTGAGTTTTAGCACCTCTGTGAATATACCAAAAGGAATCAAAGTTAAAATACCAGAGATGCTTGCACATCTGTATTTATTGAAATAATGCTTATAATAGCCACAATGTGGAGTCATTCTAGATGCCCATCCACAAATTACTAGATAAAGAAAATGTGCTACATACATAACATGGAGTTCTAGTCAGCCATAAAGAAGAATGAAATTATGTATTTTATAGGCAAACAGATGGAACTGGAGATCATATTAAGCAAAATAAGCCAGACTCAGAAAGATAAAATATCACATTTTCTCTTATATGTTGAACCTAGATGTAAACATATAGAAAGACACTTAATATTAAATATATATACACACACACATGATATGAAAGCAAAAGAGACATGGGGCATGAAGGGGATCCATGAGAGAAAAGCGAGTGGACACGAGAATGGTGGTGAGATACAATGCTACATCTAAAAATTTCATAATAAAACCATTAATTTTTAGGCTAATTTAAAATTAATTTTAAAAACAATTATCTAGATACTAGTAAATCAAAGATGAATAAAAACTATTCATTTGGAAATTGGTGAACCTTTGGCAATGAAGGTGGTTCAGGTGCCATTTTTCTATGACATGATATAAGGATGTTGTGCTGGATAGCTTTAGTGTCAACTTGACACACCTGGATTGAGGGAGCCTCAATTGAGGAATTGCTTCCATTGGACTGGCCTGTGGCCATGTCTGTGGGGTATTTTCTTGATTGTTGAGTGATGTGGGAGGGCCCAGCCCACTGTGGGTAGTGCCACACCTGGGCAGGTGGGCCTGTGTTGGATAAGAGTGCAAGCTGAGCAGGGGCCAGGGGAGCAAGCCAGTAAGCAGCCTTCCTCCATGGCCTGTGCTCCAGCTCCTGCCTCCAGGTTCCTGCCCTGAGTTCCTACCTTGGGCTCCCTGATGAACTGCGACCTGGGAGATGTAAGACAAATGAACCCTTTCCTCCCCAAGTTGGTACTGGTCAGAATATTTTGTCACAGCAATGAAGAAACAGACTAAGACAGATGTTTTCAGAAACTGATCAGTAATACAGAAAGCAAACAACTGAGCTGTTTTGCTCATTCAACTTGACTTATGCGCAGATGTTGCAGATGAAAATTTTAGTGCACATGTATATGAAGCTATTATTTATTTTTTAAAAATATTTCAAAAATACTATGTTGTTTTTGCTATTAGCCACCAAAAACAGAGTGCCAGAATCTGTGACAGAAGAGGCAGCCCTTGCTGGCAGCCCCATCTCAGGAGGATTCTCATGTCGGAGAACCAGCTGTGCTCAGGCGCCAAAAGCTGAACTTTGGTAGGCTTGCTGTGTGGCCTCCAGATTGGTCACCAGTTCAGCGCCATGTATAATCCTACATGGACCCTCATGTGGGCAAAATAGTCATAATGGACACAGCAATGGATAAAGTTTGAATATGGTCTCTATTTTGTACTATTGTACCAAAGGTAGTTTAGTTTTTCATAGAGTACGTTCTTAGTTATAGGAAAAGAGTTGTAAAGTATTTACGGGCAAAAGGGACTATTTGTAACTATAGTGATAATAACAATACCTCTTTCAGGAAATGAGACACCATCTTGCTGGATATTGGGGACACACCACACACTGCTCTTTGTGGTGCTTATTCCACACTCCCTCTTCCCCCAGAGCCTGTCATGTCCACAACTTTGAGAAAGTAAAGACTCAGGAAGTCCAATTCTTGTCATGCTCAGACACACTAATGAGGACAATACATGGGGTGTTCCAGAGTTTGAGAGGTGGTGGCCAGAAGTTCCGAATTCATGGCAGTAAAAGTAGGTCACTTGGATGGAACAAGGATTTGTCAGCAGCAGGGACTTTCCTGGGAACAGAGACACAGGCAAAGCATTTAGGGAGGACCTTCTGTAAGGAGGCAACAGTCTCAGGACCATCAGCCCTTTAAACAAAACATGCTGTGACTGTGCATTGCCTGAGGACTGAGACATAAGGCAGCTACCATTGAACGTTAGCTATGGTTGGGCATTGTGCTAAGTATGTCACACAGATAGGAAACAGAGTCGGAGCGCCTAGGTAACTCACCAAGTTTGTACAATAATGTCTTACTCTAGCTCCTGTCTCAAGCTTTTTTATTTTATTTTTTCATTGAAAAGAAAGCAGTCTGATGTGTATTTGAAAATTAGCATTTAAGTATCATGGCAGAGATCCAGAAAGTCCTTGGAAGGAAAACAGAACTGGGACTTCTTTTGCAGTTTTGAAGACTGTCTGCATCTGAAACTATCTAGCTGAGTTCATAGTGATTGCGTCTCAAAGGGGAAAAAAAAAAACAAACACTGGCTGGGACTCTTGTGTTGTCACTGCTTAGATGACTTCCAAGCCAAAAGAGTAAATAAGAGCTTAGGCAACTCCTTTGGCTGTGAAAATCAATGAGTGCTTTGTAAAGGCCTGAGGGCTCAGTTTCCATTCCCCCATTCTCTGGAGCTGGTGACACTCAGCTACCTCCAGGCCTCCACTAGAGGGCCAAGGACACAGCCTGGAGCGGATCCCTGCTGTCAGCTGTGTGGCCAGCACCTAACTCACATATCCATGCATTTCTTAATATATCCAGCAGATACTGTGTGCCTACGATGTGCCTGTCAATGAGATAGATGTGGACATTAATGAGATGTGGATATGATTCCAAAATGAGGCTTTTATGCATGTTTGGGGAAGGAAGATGGTCTAATTACAGAGGCTCTAAATAGGAGTCAGACTTAATCTACCGTACAGTGACAATAGCCTCTCTTTATGACAAGTACAGGATTGCCAAACATTTTTCTAAGCACCCCCCCCATTAAGTTTATCCCTAACTTAATAAATGTGAAACCTGACACTTGGTGAATGAGCCTAAGTCCAATGTCACCTAACTACTGAACACAAAACCAGTGTTTAAAGTTGGTCTGCCCCACTCTGCTGCCCCAGGCTGAGCACCTACCACCTAGGGGCTGAGACATGGTGTGGAGAGCAGGTGAGACCTGGACTTCTGGAGGAAAACTAACTGGGACAAATGCCAGCTCAGACATATCTTTTGTGCAGTCTTGGGCAACTGCCAACTCTCCTGCGCCTCCATTTCCTCATCTAAAAAGAGACTGTGATGGTACATTTGGGGTGCCAGCTTAACTGGATTAGGCTGAATAGAGATACGGTAAAGCTTTACTTTGGGATGTGTTTGTGTTTCCAGAGACAGTATTTCTATAGGTCATTCAGTGGAGTGGAGAAGACCCATTCAATGCATCATTCCATCTGCTGGAGGTTAGGATGGAACCAGAAAGCAGAAGAGGGAAGTCCACTTGCTGCCCTTCCTTCAGCAAGAGGACATACTCCTGCTACTCTCAGAGCTGAGTCTCCAGAGCCTTCAGCCTTTGACTTAAGAGCTTGCACTTGTGGCCCCCAGGGCCTGTGACCTCAACTTGGATGCTGCATCACTTGCCTCTCTGTTCTGAAGTACTTGGCTTCTTAGGCTGAGCCAGACACAATATCAGCAATCTCCAGTTGATAAGCAGCCTTCATGGCCATTTCAACCTTGGTGATGGTATGAGGCTATCTCAGTGTGTGTGTGTGTGTGTGTGTGTGTGTGTGTGTGTGTGTGTTATATGTATATAGGTTTGTTTTCCTGGAGACCCTAATATTTACTCATTAACTTGATATAAGATTGAAATGTAAGGTCTTAAAAAGTACTACAGAAATGTGTGTTGTATGTAAAGAACATAAAATCTGAACCAAAGATCTCAAAGGCTGAACAGGACAGGGAACAGGGTTAAAGGAGCCACTGGGGCCAGTAAAGCAGGGCAAGAGTCAAGAAAGGAGGACATGGGCCACAGATGCTGGACAGTTCAACTTGGACCAGAAGAGCAAGTAGGAGTAAAAGGTCTGGGTTAGGACTGGATCTAAAGTGATGGACTGCATTGACGTTGTCAGAGAACAGGTAGAGATTATTTTTTTCTAGCATTATATAGATCTACAATGTAAGAGCTCATTTGGAAGAAGGAGTCCCGTTTGGCTAAACAAAATGAACTCATTCTGTTCTGTAGCCAAAGTTTCTTCCTATAGTGTGTGTTCCCCATGAGGGATTAACTGGCTCTAAACCTCCCCTCCCATCACAAACTAAAAAACTGGGCACTGAGTATATCCAAATGTTTTCAGATACTGATTATGAGCATTATAATAATCTGACTCCATCCTTGCTCAGACCAGTGTGCTGCATAGGGAACCCCCACACAGTCGGACTTCTGAGCTGAAGAAGCAGATTAGAGAAGCTGAGGGTGCTGGATGGTTTGTGGGAGGAAAACCATGGGAGGTTTTGCTTAAGTGGTCACAGATACATTTCTAGAATATACTGTCAAATAAAAAAGCAAAAGGCGGAGTCTACAGACTACTATCCTCAGGCCTCTTGGGGTAAGTCTATAGCGCAGCGCTCCGCGCCGGGACTCCCTAACCCTCATTCACCCTTCCACCCCCTCCCTCGCCGTTCTATACTCCTAGTTTGGGGCCCTGCGCCATTCCTAGGCTTGGGGCCCCAGACACCTGGGGAACCAATACTGCTTCCTGACCCTTCTCACCCAGACCAACTCAGTGCCTTTCTTGT
>NW_008347536.1:2387272-2393119 GCF_000622305.1 Nannospalax galili | reverse complement strand
TAGTAGCAAAAACTGAGTCTTTTTGTAAGAAATAGTATATTTTAAAATGAAATGGAAATCTTTTTTAAAGGCTAAAAGCTCATTCAATTTTATGTCTCACAGGGCTTATATACTGAGTTCAATATTATATAACTATTAATTCAACTGTGAACTTAAAAATTTACAGCCACTTTTGAAAGAGATGCATCCTACCTCAGGAAAACGTTATTGAATAGTCAATTGTGTTGTAATGATATGCTTCTTCTAAATATGTTGTTATTAAATAAATCATTTTTAAAAATTAAAAAAAAAAGCAAAAGGCAAAACAGTATCTTACTTCTGTGTAAGAAGGAAGGAAAAATTAAACATACCAATATCTCTAATTTGGAGGTGGGGAATGTCACAGGAATCCCTTTGAATCTGTCGATGAATGATAAGGAATACATTGTAGAGAGAAACTCCATGAGGCTAAGAGCTGCAAGCCAATCTGTCCCCAGAACTGGCAAAATTGGGTGACATCCAAGTTCCATCTGGCCAGAGCTGGAAGTTTCCACTGCATGTGAGAACATTCAGTAGGGACCATGGAAGGGTATGGTTCAGTAGATTGGTGAAATTGGTCCTAAAGTACAGGACAAAGCTACCTTGACCAGCAAGTAGATTACCTGTCCACAGAAAAACTGTTCAAAAGAAGGAGGAAAAAACTCACAATGGAACATCACAACAGCCAGCATTCCATAAAAAACTAACAGGAATGCCAATGAGTAGACGCGACCCTTTAGCCAGAAATCAGTCAAAAGAAGTGACACTTCACTAAACATAAGCTTTCTCCCTTTCCTCTCCTGTCCTGTCCTCTCCTACCATCTTTTCTAGCCTCCTCAATCTCCTCTTCCTCTTCATTTTTTTTTTTTTAGTTTGGAGACAGGGTCTCCCTGTAGTCCCAGCTGTCTCAGAACTCACTATGTTGACCAGACTGGCCTTGATCTCACAGAGATCCCCTTGCCTCTGCCTCCTGAGTGCTGGGATTTGGGATCAAAGGCATGTGTGAACATACCAGGCACTCTCTGCCTTTTTAAAAAATAATTTTTATAATTTTTAAAAATTTTTTTAGAAGAAGCATTTCATAACAGCTTTAACATATACAATAACAACTTCCAGAGCAAAGATACATCTCTTTCAAAAGTGGCTATATAAAATTTTTTAGGTTCACAGCTGAATTAATACAGTTACACAGTATTGACCGCAGTATAAACCCTGTAAGACGTAAAATTGAGTGAGTTTTTAACCTTTAAAAAGATCTCCATTTTAATCCCAGCACTCGGGAGGCAGAGGCAGGCAGATCTCTGTGAGTTCAAGGCCAGCCTAGTATACATAGTGAGTTCCAGGACAGCTGGGGCTATCGGGAGACCCTGTCTCAAAAAGATCAAAAAAAAAAAATTGCCATTTCATTTTAAAATACACTGTTTCTTACAGAAAGACTCATTGTTTTTGTTTTTGCTAATAACACT
Source organism: Nannospalax galili (assembly GCF_000622305.1). Taxonomy (NCBI): domain Eukaryota; kingdom Metazoa; phylum Chordata; class Mammalia; order Rodentia; family Spalacidae; genus Nannospalax; species Nannospalax galili. The sequence goes on along the minus strand of NW_008347536.1, from coordinate 2,391,635 downwards.
TAGATGTTGGCACATGTGTCTCTAATCTGTATGTATATGATTATTACTAGTCATGGTCAGTTGCACTCCGATCCTTGGTACCTGTGTATGGATATAAAGTCATCAGGTATATTTTAATGGTAATGTTTATCAATTCTACCTCTTAGCATGACGTAAATTTTTATGCTTCATGCTCAAATATAACTCATTTTTTTCTTACTTGTTGATTTCTTTGTGTGTATATTACATAGAACATCCCAAACAATCTTATTAATCTACATATCCACTTCCCAGATGGGGAACTGTCCCATAGCACCCTCCCATAGCCTCCCTCCCCCCACTGGAGCCCTTATACTCTGTCATCCCTGCTACTGTCCACTGTGTTATCACCTCCCCCAGCCGTTCCCCAATATTTGTCCATCCGGTGAACCTAGTCAGCCTATCTAGAGGTCTTTGTTTTAGGAAGGTCAGCTGTTCCTCATCTAGCAGCAATCAGTTGTCAATATTCCTTTAGATAAGATTGGGGTCTGCTGTTCATTTTCCCAGTTTTATGCTGGTTTACTATCTGGGAGTCTCCTGGGCCACCCTGGCCAACAACTCAAAAGAAAGTATCTCCTATCTGGTATTCTTTCTTGTTATGATGCCTTTAGCTAAACATATGGACTCTTAAAAATTCATATTGGCCCCTTTAATCTTTGGTTATACTTTCCTTTTTTGGTGTTTAAGGCCATAGAGTTGGCCCAGATAAACCAATTTATTTTTACTCTTAAGGCTGTTTGAGGATCTGTTCCTCAGGGGTCACATGGACTTGGGAGGAGCCCCTGGCTCCTTTCTTTTACCACTTCCACCTATGTGAAGATAGGTCAAAAGTCCTGCTCAACCATGGTTGGCTTCACTTGGAAGCATGAAGGAAATGATTTCTCTGTGTTGACTCTCTGCTTTGTAGACTGGACATTGGTTCAAGTCCATCTTGTGGGGTCTCCACGGCCTCCTTGATCAGAGGACAGGTGACCCACCACAATTACAGGGCATTTCGAGAGATGCTCATAGTCTCCTGGAACTAGTCGACCGAGGAGGACAAGGAGCAAAAGCTGTCCTTTATGTCCTTCTGACCAAATTAGTATAGGCCTCAAAGTATGGCTGTCAAATATCCAAGCAGGTTAGTTCCACCAGTCTGGTACTTTTAATTACTGTGTGCCATGTAGATAAATCTTGGGCAAAGACCAATTGTTCTCAGATAAACCTTGCCTAGACATATTTCCTGATCTGGTATGTATAATTTGTCAGTAGGTTGTTGAACTAATATGGTTCCCTCTGGTTTTCAAAACTAGCTAGGCATTATTTATCTCTCACATTGTCTCACCCCTCCATCATGGTTTCCACAATTAAGGTGCCCCCATTTTTCCCTTCTCCCTTACTAATACCCTTCTCATATGGTCCTAAGTCTCTTGAGTTCCTTCTTTCCCTTTACCCCCTAGGTTCCTTGTATACCCTTCCCCCCCTCCCTTAAACTAGCCCAATTTTTATCAATATCTCCCTTATTAAGGCCTGTTTCCTACTGTTCTTCTCTTTCAAGTTCTTTCTTTTCCTTTCCCTAGTATAACAGTTTCTAGTTCCATCCATTTACCTGCAAATTTCATGATTTCATCTTTTTTTATTGCTGAGTAAAACACCATCATATAAATGAACCACACTTTCATTATACACTCGTCAATTGAGGGACACTTAGGTTGCTTCCATCTCTTAGCTATTGTGAAAAGAGCAGGAACAAACATGGATGGACAAGTGTCTCTGCAATAGGATGAGGTCTTTGGGTATATGCCAAGGAGTGCTATAACTGGGTCAAATTGTAGGTTCATTTGTAGTTTTTTAAGAGTTCTCCACACTGCTTTCTGTAGGGGTTGAACAAGTTTGCAGCCCCACCAGCAATGGATGAGTGTTCCCATTTCCCCACATCCTCTCCAACATTTGGTTTCATTTTTTCCCTTGACCTTAGCCAGTCTGACTGGGGTAAGATGAAAATTTAAAGTGGTTTTAATTTGCATTTCCCTAATTATTAGTGGTGTTGAGCTCCTTAGACCTTTCTTGATTCTTTGTTTTTTGAGTTCGTTATGTATTCAGGATGTTAAACCTCTGTTGGATGTGTTGCTGGTGAAGGTTTTCTCCCATTCTGTGGGTTTTCTCTTCACTTCCCAGGTTGCCTCCTTTGATGTACAGAATCTTTTTAATTTAATGAGGTCCCATTTGTTGATTCTTGACCTTGTTTCCTGACCAATTGATGTCTGGTTTAGGAAATCCTTTCCTACACCTATATCTTGCCAATGTTTTCTTCTAACACTTTCAGAGTTTCAGGCTTTACATTGAGGTCTTTGATCCATTTGGAGCAGACTTTTGTGCAAGGTGAAAAATAGGGGTTTAGTTTCATTCTACGAGTAGAGATCCAGTTTTGCCAGCACCATTTGCTGAACATGCTGTCTTTCCTCCAGTGAATATTCTTGGACCCTTTGTCAAATATCAGGTGGCTGAAATTGCATGTACACATATTTGGATCTTCAATTTTGTTCCACTGATCTATATGTCTATTTTTGTGTCGGTACCATGTTGTTTTTATGACTATGGCTTTGTAATACAGTTTAAAATATCATATAGTAATTCCCCGGTGTTGCTCTTAGTGATCATGGTTGCTTTGATTGTCTGAGGTCTTTTGTGTTTCCATATGAATCTTAGGATATTTTTTTCCAATTCTGTGAAAAATGTCATGGGGATTTTGGTTGTCATTGCACTGAATTTATAAATGACTTTCAGTGGGATGGTCATTTTCACAATATAAATTCTTCCAATCCATGAACATGGGAAGTCCTTCCATCTTCTGATATCTTCCTCAATCTCTTTCTTCAAAGATTTAAAATTTGCATTGTAGAGGTCTTTAATGTCTTTGGTCTGGTTTATTCCAAGAGATTTTATTTTGTTGAAGCTATTGTGAAGGAGAGTGTTTCCCTGTGCCCTTTCTCTGATTGCTTGTTACTGGTATATAGAATGGCTACAGACTTGTACATTAATTTTGTAACCTGCCGCTTTACTGAACGTGTTAATTTCCAGGAGTTTTCTGGTGGAATTTTTGGCATCTCTTAGATATAATATCATAACATATGCAAAGAGAGATAATTTGATCTTTTCTTTTCCAATTATTACTCCTTTAATTTCCTTCTCTTATCATATTGCTCTTGCAAGAGTTTTACGTACTATGTTAAAGAGGAGTGGAGATAGTGGACAGCCTTATCTGGTTCCTGATTTCAATGGGAATGCTTCCAGTTTTTCTCCATTTAGAATAATGTTGGTTGTGGGTTTGTTGTATATGCTTTAATTATGTTGAGGTATGTTCCCTCCAGTGCAGCTCCCTCTAGGACTTTGAACGTAAATGCATGTTGAATTTTGTCAAAGGCCTTCTCTGCATCTATTGAGATGACCTCATGTGGTTCTTATCTTTGAGCCTATTTATATGATTTATGATGTTTATTGACTTATGTATATTGAACCATCCCTGCATCTCTGGAATAAAGCCGACTTGATCATGGTGGATGATCTTTATGATGAGTGTCTGCATGCAGTTTGGAAGTATCTTGTTGAGAATTTTTGCATCTATGTTCATTATGGATATGTGTCTATAGTTTTCTTTTTTGGTTGTGTCTTTACCTGGCTTTGGTATTAGAGTGATACTGACTTCATAGAAGGAATTTGAAAGTTCTCCCTCCATTTCTATCATTTGGAATAAATTAAGTAGTGAGTATTGGATGCAGATCTTCTTTAAATGTCTGATAGAATTCTGCTGTAAATCCATCTGGTCCTGGGCTTTTTTTAGTTGGGAGGTTTTATATTACTGTTTCAATTTCTTTTTGTGTTATGGGTCTGTTTAAATTGTTAATCTCTTGTTGGATTTCTTGGTTTAGTTTTGGTGGTTGCAATGCCTTTAGATACCAGTCCACTTCTTTTAGGTTTTCAAATTTAGTAGCATATAGGTTTTTAAAGTATTCCCTTATAATGCTCTGGATCTTTTTGGTGTCTCTTTTGATGTCTTGCCTTTCATCTCTGATTTTGTTGATTTGGAGGTGCTCTTTCTTTCTTTTGGTTAACTGGGCTAGTGGTCTGTCAACCTTGTTTATCTTTTCAAAGAACCAGCTCTTGGAATTGTTGATTCTTTGTATTGTTTTCTTTGTTTCGATTTCATTAATTTCTGCTCTGATTTTTGTTATTTCTTCTTGTCTGCTGGGTTTGGGTTTCATTTTTTGTTGCTTTTCAAATGTCGTGATTTGCAATGTTAAGTCATTTATTTGTGTTCTTTCCTTTTAATATAGGCACTTAGAGCTATAAACTTCCCTTTGAAGAC
>NW_008347536.1:2327369-2387126 GCF_000622305.1 Nannospalax galili | reverse complement strand
TAAGGTTTCTTCTGTTGTTGATTTTAAGCTTTATTGCATTGTGGTCTGATAGAATGCATGGAATTATTTCAATCTTTTTGTATTTGTTGAGGTTTGTTTTGTGTCGCAATATATGTTTGATTTTGGAGAAGGTTCCATGGGGCACTGAATAGAAAGCATATCCTTTGGTGCTTGGATAGAATACTTGGTAGATGTCTGTTAGGTCCATTGGTTTATGATATTGTTTAATTCAGATGTCTCTCTGTTAACTCTCTGTCATGTTGACCTATCTAATGGAGACAGTGGGGTATTGAAGTACCCTACTATTAATGAGTTGGGATTAATCTGGGACTTAAAGTCCTTTAGTACTGTTTTTATGAAGTTGGGTGCACCAGAGTTTGGTGAATATATGTTCATGACTGTAATAGCTTCTTAGTTTATTGCTCCTTTGATCAGAATGAAGTGTCCCTCTTTATCTCTTCTGATTAGTTTTAGTTTAAAGTCTATTTTTTCAGATACTAGAATTGCAATGCCTGCTTTTTTCTTAGTACCATTCGCTTGGTATATTTTTTTCCATCCTTTCATCTTAAGGTAGCACCTGTCCTTGAAAGTAAGATGAGTTTCTTGCAGACAACAAAAAGGTGGGTTTTGTTTTTTAGTACATTCACATAGTCTGTGTCTTTTGACTGGGGCCTTTCTTCAGCTCTTTGTATTGCTTCAGGAACTCTCTGAAGGGTTGGTTTTATGGACATTAATTCTTTCAGGCTTTTTATGTCATGGAAGATTTTTCTTTCCCCTTCAACTGTAAGAGACATTTTGGCTGGGTATAGTAATCTGGGTTGGCATCTGTGGTCATTTAAAACTGGGAATACTTTGGTCCAGGCTCTCCTTGCTTTCATATTTTGCACTGAAAAGTCAGCTTTAATCCTGATGGGTTTTCCTTTTTACATGACTTGTTTTTCTTTTGCAGTTTTCAGTATTGTCTCTTTGTTCCGTATGTTTAGGGTTTTTACTATGATGTGCCATGGAGAGTTTCTTTTTTGGTCCTGTTTGGTGTTCTATATGCTTCTTGTATTTGTATGGACATGTCTTTCTTTAATTTTGGGAAATTTTCTTCTACAATTCTGTTGAAGATGTGCTCCATACCATTATCTTGAGATTCTTCTCCTTTCTGTATGATTCGTAAGTTTGGTCTTTTTATGGTGTCACACAATTCCTGCATATTCCATTCTTGTGATTTCTTAAATTTTTCATACTCTTTGCTTGAGTGGTCTAGTTTTTCCACTTTATTTTTCAGTCTTGATACTCTGTTTTCCATTTCATTCATCCTATTGGTGAGGCTTTTTCATGTTGTTTCTAATTGACTTACTTAGTGTTTCACTTCCTTCTTCATTTGAACCTAGTAATCTTCAATATTTCTTCTTTACTGAATTCATTCAGAAGTTTATCCCTATCTTCCTTCAGTTCTTTGATTTGTTTGTGTGTTCTTTAAATTCACTGAATTCTTTTATCATGTTTATAATTGTTCTTTTGAGTTCCATGTCCTGCGTTGTCTCTAGGGGGTTCTCATTGTGCTCCTCTGGAGGATTACTGGTATTTGGTGGGGATATGTTATTTTGGTTTTTCATGTTATTATTTTTTCTCTGTGATTTTGACATGTGAATTTCTTTTGTAGTTTCTGATTCTTGTGTGAGACTCAAGGCTTCAAGTTTAGGTCTGCTTCTTTTTGTGAACTTTATTTGCCTTTGTGGTTTACTTGTTGGGCATGAAAAGCTGGTTGGTCTAGGCTTCTGGTCTAGGCTTCTCTTTTGATTTTATATTGGAGTGGCCAAATTGCTTTCGTCTTCAGGAGTTCCCACAGAGGCCCAAGTCAAATGAGGATCAAATGCTCTCAGGATTTCTCCTGAGGTCTGGATCCCTCCAGGAAAGATGGTGCCCTCAGGAATTTGGAGGCTGGACTAGCCTGGGAGCAGCTCCCAGGAAAATGCTGGTCTCAGGCACCTGGTGGCCCTGCCTCTGCTTCCCTGGACTGCACAACCTACCAGCCTCTCTCCTGGGTAAGTCCAGCAGCACTGTGACTCCCCCTGCCTCATTCTCTCTCCCAGCTCCCCCATCCCATCTCTCCTCCTAGCCTGGGTACTGGCCCAATTCTTGTCTCAGTACCCCAGACACAGGGCTGTTCTCTCGGCTCAGAGCCACCACTGCTTCCTGATCCTTTGCATCCAGACCAACCCAGTTCCTTCTCAAGGTCCCCAGGAGCCCCCCTGGGCCTGGTCCCACCCTCACCTCCCTCCATTCTCTTCCTTTTTGATAAAATTTTGCTGTGTAACTCAGACTGGCTTAGGTGTGAAGTCCTCCTACCTCTGCCTTCCTAGTGCAGGGATTATAGGTGTGCACCACTATGCTAGCTAAATTTTTTATCACTTTGACTTTTAGAAGCATGTCAATCCTTTACATAGGAGAAATAAAAGCAAACAATTAAACCAGTAAGAATGGAAAAATACTAAAACAAAATGTAAACAAACTATTTAACTTTAGTAAATGAAGGAGAAAAACAAAGTAACTTTTGACACTGTGCAGACAAGCCTTGAAGAGAAGGAAAGGGCCATCAGCCAGGTGGCCACTTAGAAGCTGAAAAAGGCAAAGAAATGATTATTCCCTTGGAGTCTCTAAAGGTAACCAGTCCCACCAACACTTGAACTTACAGACCAGTAAAATGAATACTTAATCCCAGTGACTTGCACGTGGCTTGACGACAGACTTGAAAATCAGGCAACCCAGTCCCAGATTCGGGCACCCTCACTCATTGTGAGACATGGACAGAGGCAAGTTACAGAGAGTAGGGTGGGATGCCAGGCACATGGAGACTATTCGAAGCGTATTAGCTCCTAAGCTGGGTGTGGTAGTGCATCCCTTTCACCTCAGCACATGGGAGGCAGAGTCAGTTCTTGGTGGGATTGAGACCAGCCTAGTGTACATAGGGAGTTCAAGTTCAGCTGGGGATACAGGGAGACCATGTCTCAAAACAAAAATAAAAACAAAAAACCCAAGTGACAACTGAAAAATATTGCTAATCATATGATTTCCACTGATATTTTTTGTTGTTCTTTAATTCTGCTACTGTCATATAGTTTTAATTTTATTATTAGATGGAGAGCTCTTTAAAGAACCCATATTCCAACATCCCTTCACAGCATGCAGCAGGATGCTGAAAATGCACCAGGTGCTTTCTGAGGACTTCCCTGATCAGCTACCTGGAGTGAGGTGAAGCTCCAGAAAGCTGACCATGTCTGTGCAATTCAGTGCACCGCAAGCACTGCCTCCGGAAAAGGACCCTGCAGAGCTCTGAATGCTTACGTGGGGCACAAGAACATTTCCCATAGGGTGGAGGCACAGCTTTCAGAATTTAGAGTCCAAGAGCAGCTTAAAAAGCTGCAATACTAAATCCATTCTCTATTTTCTACTGCCAGCTATTCCTGGACCCATTCTGTCTCACACAAAATTCCTTTACAGGCTTCAAATTCTTTAGCAACCTTCAGAGAGATTCTAAAATCTTGACTTCCCAAGATTAACACAAAAAGAAGAAAAATAAAGCCACAAGCTTAAGCTACAACTAAAATCCAAATTTAAATTTGTGTTATAGAGCAAGTCTCTTATAATTATGTGGTCCTGAATTGTAGTGCGATCTCTAACACAAAGGAGGGGGACTTCCTTCCAAATTCCTGCATGGCTATTCAGCCTTAGGTCATCTGGAGCCCATGGTCATGACTCATACTTAAACTGTATAGTCATAACAATAATGGCTGTTATTTATGGGAAATAGACACGGAGCTCACACTATGCAGTGTGTTCAGCATAAATCATCTCATTTCCTCCTAGTAACTCCAAGAGGTATGTGTTCCTGTCTTCCTTTAACAGACAAGATCACCAAAGCTGAGACCTAAGAATCTGGCCTTGATTCTGTGGCCCATCATCTTTACATGTACCACACAGCCTATGATGATGATTTCTGTGACTTGATTTTTCCATCTAAGATACTAGCCTCACATTGGACTAGGCAAAAATTAGGGATGGAAAGTGGCAGAGCCGGCGCTGGAAGTTAGACAGCTGAAGCAGGCTCACTTCCTGAGGGGGAGAAACCAAGCAAGCACCTGGAAGGTGCTGAGAGCAGAGAAGCCCAGAGACTGAAACCAGAAGAGGGGACACCTGTGGTTATGCCCAGGAAGTATGGTCAGTAGTCCCCAACACCACTAGTCTCTCCAAATCACTCACCAGCTCCTGTGGTGCCTTTTGATTGCAGTGACCTTAAGGTTACCCCCTGACATCTGACTGTCAATCCTGTTTTCCAGGCTACATGAGTTTCCTATGTCTGCTATGACAAATGATCACAAAATTTGTGGTCCACAAAAATCAGATTTATCATCTTGCAGAAGTGGGTCTTACCCATTGGAATCATTGATGGAAATCAGGGTATCAGCACAGCTGTTTTGCCTCTGGAGATAGCAGGAGAGTGCTTTTCCCAGCTTGCAGAGACTTGCCTCATTCTCGGCTCTTCACTGTCCATCTTCAAAGCTGGCAGTGGAGCATCTTGCAGTCTGCTTCTTCCTCCTCCATCACATGCCCTTCTAGCCTTCTTATAAGGACCCTGTGGCTACAATGGGTCACTTGGGTAATCTAAGACCCTTTTGCCACCTCTAGATGCTTAACCTAATCACATCTTCAAAGTTTCTTTTTCCAGGTGAGGTAGATATTCTAGGGTTTGGGGATTAGGATGGGGATATAATTCGGTAACAGTGGGAGGAGTAGGTAGCAGAGTCATTCTGCTATCACCACACAGGAGTAGTAGGAGTTCAGGGGGAAAGGTCTCCCTATACTGGCCCTCTGCTCTGTAGAAGCATTTCAGCGTACAGGCTTCCCAGCCAGGTGGATATGAAATTCATTTTCCTTACTGTGGTCTCTGGAAAATTCCTCAACTACTTTGAGTTTCAGTGCCCTCTTGTGGGAATGACTATAGTACAACTCTTTATTATGTGATATCGAGACAACACATGCAAAGTGCCTGGACTGAAGAAACCAGGAACACTTACTGTTGTCAAGCTCATATTGCTTAGGCAAGTCATGTGAATATAATGACAGAAATGCTCTGAGGGAGAGTGGATCCCTTCCAGGCCTTGGTGGAATGCCAGCTTTCCTAGAGGACGGGCCAGGTGGTGGGGCAGCAGGAGGGAGGTGGTTAGCTTTTGACCAAGATATCCCAACTCTTTCTAGTCGGCACTTAGCCGATTTGTGCTCATCTCTGTCTTGACAGTTTCTACCCTAGGAGCCAATTCCTGGCTTTCCCACTGAGGACTCTGGGCACGGCCTCCAATGCAGGTGCTTCCTCCTGCCACCTAATGCTGCCAAGGTGTTCTCACACTCAGGGGGAACAGCAGGGACAGGTTGAGTGAAAATTCATTTTCCATGTATGGAACGACAGCTTATACATAGTCTTTTGAAGTTTCCAAGTATGTTTTACAGAAGTCCCATGGGATTAAATAATCGCACCTGGGAAACCAGCTGTCTCTCATCACTTCTGACAGATGGCAGTGTCTGGAAGTCATGTGCCTTGTTGGAGCAAGAAAGAGGCCTGCTCTTCTGGCTCTAAATTGAGCAGGGATGTTTTGAGAACCAGCCTGACATTTTTTTTTTTTTACTATATTTTTCTTCCATCTACAAAAACAGAGGTGCCATCAGCATCTTAAAATAGCACACTATCCTCCAACCTCTAGGTAGATAGTGCAGTACAACCCCATAGGGTAAACCTGCCACCCCAGAGACACACAAAACCAGGGAAACGCAAGTGAAGTATCCACAGTGGTGAGTATGGGGTGGACAGTGTAGACAGTAAGAACTGTGGAGTTCAGGGCTGGGAAGATGGCTCAGCAGTTAAAGCACTTGCTGATTAAGTCAGCGGACTAGAGTTCAGATCCCCAGAACCCACAGAAAGGCTGGGTGAGAGTGGCAGACCACCTGTAATTCCAGCCTTGAAAGGGAGAGAAGGGGGTTCCCTGGAGCAAGCTGACTAGCAAGACTAGGTGAATCAGCAAGCTATGGGTTCAACTGAGAGATCCTACCTTGAAGAATAACATAGAAGAATGACTGAGAAAGATTCCCAGTGTGAACCTTGCTTGGGTCTCCACATGCACATTCATACATGTGCACATACAGCAGCACACACATATTCCTCCACACATGCAGACACGTATACACATGACACACATGCGTATGAAAAAAAGAAGGGTGAAAATAAAGCAAAAAGAACAGTGAGATTCAGGAATGGGGTCTGTTCTAGTCTTTCCATTGATGTGATAAAAACACTGACCGAAACCAACTTGGGGAGGAAAGGGTTTATTTTACCTTACATCTCCCAGGTCACAGCTCATCACTGAGGAAAGTCAAAACAGGAACTCATGGCAGGAATCTGGAGCACAGTCTGTGGTGGAACGCTGCTTACTGGCTTGCTTTTATGGCCCGTGCTCAGCCTGCTTTCTTATATAACACAAGACCACCTGCCCAGACATGGCACTTTCCACAGTATGCTGGGCCTTCCCGCATGACTCAACAATCAAGAAACTGCCCACAGATATGGTCACAGGCCATTCCAATGGAGGAAATGCCTCAATTGAGAGTCCTTCTACCCAGGTGTGTCAAGTTGAAGCTACCAGCACAGGGCCCATGCACGCAGGAATGGCTGTAGGAGACACTGGGCTTTTACGATTATGCAGAGATTTCCTACACATCTCAGCATCACTTTCCTGCAACTTAATTCATTTGCTTAAAGTCTTTTCATTAATAATAAGTGTCTCAGCTCAGCTTGGCACAACAGCTCAGCATAGCCCCCCTGTTGCTCTACCACCTGTCTTACGGCAAAGAGGTCTGACTGCCATTGCCATGGGGGCCCAGCAGGCAGCCATTCATTTGAGGTGAGCTGTTCCATGGCTACATTCACAGAACTTGGCTGGGTATTTATTGAGCACCTTCTATGTGCTAGACATTCCATCGGATTCTAGTTATTTGGAGAAAGAGACTCAGTATACCTGTGTGTGGCAGAGACAGAGTGTCTAATCTAGGCTTATATCAGAGCAGAGTGTCCTCACATGCAGTGGGGAATATACCTTTGTTTACTTTATTCCCATCACATGGAGTGCCCTTCCCCACAACTTCTTTGCGATAGAATCATTTCATCCTTTAAGACTTGACAAGGCCTCCTTAAAGCCCCTATAAGCATGGTCCAAAATTATTCTATTTCAGGGTATTCATGAACATAGACAAAGACTTCACATTCCCCAAGAGCTAAGCAGAGCAGAAGAATCACCCGCAATTCCCTACAGCATGGAATCTTAGTAGGTTCTTCAAACAAGAGAGAAAACTGCCCTTCTTGTCCTTGTGTGTCCATATAGATGCTGCACATTATGTTGACAGCAATGGTCCAACCTTAGTGACTAAGGACTACAAAGAAGACTGCAAATGCTGCTGGAAGAGGGGAAGAAGGAGAAGTATTCACATAAGGAGGGTTGGCTGATAATAAGAGGAAGAAGGGAGCATCTAACTCCATTAGGCACCAGTGCTCAGTGTCATAATGTTACAGGGATCTTAGATACTGCAAAGACTAGTTCTCGGGCACTCCCTGACCTAGGGGAGCCTGAGAAGTGCCCTTGAGCAACCTCTGGGTCTAGGCCTTTGCATGTCATTGGACTTCTTGCAGTCTGCCACATCTGTGCTCCTGGAGGAATGGCGGGGGTAGTAACTCTTGGACCCAGCCAGCTCTGAGAGCCCCAAAGAAGCAGCTTGGGTAGAAGGAAGGAGAGGGCTTTGCAGCAAGGGTACCTGGAATAGTCCTGCTCTGTCACTTCTCAGTTCTGATGCTTTGGATAAGTTTTGAAATTCCTTTCCACCAAGAGCCAAATAAATAAATAAACAATAAATACAAACAAACAAATAAATAAGCAAGGCATAATGTCTGTGACAGCAAATGGTTATTGTGAGAAGAAAAGTAGGTGAGCAAACTTATCAGATTTTATATAGCTTTGCCTAGAATGTAGGAGGCAGTTGTGCTGGATAGCTTCATTTGACACACCTGGGCGAAGGCAATCTCAATTGAGGAATTGTCTCCATTGGATTGGCCTGTGGCCATGTCTGTGGGACATTTTCTTGACTGCCAAGTGATGTGGCAGGGCCCAGCCCACTGTGGATGGTGCCACCCATGGACAGGTGGTCCTGTGTTGTATAAGAAAGCAGGCTGAGCATGGGTCGGGGAAACGAGCCAGTAAGCAGTGTTCCTCCGTGGTCTGTGACTCAACTCCTTCCTCTAGGTTCCTGCCCTGAGTTCCTGCTTTTGCTTCCCTTGATGGACTATGAGCTGTAATACAAATAAACCCTTTCCTCCCCAAGTTTGTTTTGGTCAGTGTCTTTATCACAGCAGTAAGAAAGTAACTAGAACAGCAGGCAATAAATGACAGGTATTACTGTGAAGGGGACTAAAGTATATGTTGGACCAGAGGTTCCTGCTGCATCTCGAAAGCAGCAACCACGCAACAGAATTCAAAAAGCCATTTTCTGGTGCACATTCTTCCATATATTCATTCCTTCATCAAACATCATCTGAGTGGCCTTGCTAGAAGCAGGGGACATGGCTGTCAATGAGATAGATATGGGCCCTGCCTTCAAATTACCGAGAGCCTGATGGGAGGGCAAAATACTTCTGAAATCTCTCTCTGTAAGTGCTAGAATGAAGGAGACAGTATGTAATGGCACCAAGGACAAAGGGCTTGACTGCGGAAGTGATGAAAAGAGAGAAGCTCGGAGGACTTAAATTCCTTACCCCAAATCACACAACTAGACTAGTTCTCTAGACTAGTTCCCCATTGCTAAAGTGGAGGGTTATCTGCTTCACTGTGCAACACAGCTCCGTGGAACTCACCACCATCAATCACTCCTCAGGAGCTGGAGCCTAGACTCTCCTGATAGTTGCTCTTTACCTGCTAGACTGGTCACTGAAGTAGCCCTCATGTCTCCCACCAGAATGTGAGAAGTTTGAGGGCCAGACCCACCTGTCTTTCATCTTTGTATTTTCTTCCACCTTAGGACAGAATCTGGAACATAAGTCAGTCCTCAATAAACATTGAATACTGCTGAATTAATGTGTACAGCACACAGAGAAGTAAACTGATTTGTTTAAAGTCAATGGTTTCATATAGAACAACGGGGCCAGGAAAGACTCAAAACCTCTAACTCTGAACGGCCTTTCCCCTTTCACTCTGGATGAAGGAAAAAATGAACAGCCCATCTTCTAGTACAGTCAGTCTCTCTCTCTCAACCCCCTTTGTTCTTGAATTTGAAAGGAAGCTTCTCTCTCTCTCTCTCTCTCTCTCTCTCTCTCTCTCTCTCTCTCTCTCCCCTCCTTCCTTTCCTCCCTCCTCCCCCTCCTCCAGGTCCCCCTTCTCCTCCTCCTCTAACCTTCCTCCTCAGAGCAAATAAAAATACAAAGCGCACAAGACTCAAAAGACTTGTTTCCCCTTTGTTTTCACAGATCTTGGAGGAATCAAATGGCTCCTTCTGACCAGTAGAGGGCAGCCTTGAATGGATTCAGCATCACCCACCCTGTTTCCTGGAGGATTGCCTCTAATGAACTTACTCTTCAATATGTGAGTAATGGATGGGGACGTTTGAATGCATCAAATTCCTTTTCTATATGCAGATTTTGAAGTCTCAAGCTGGAAAAGTGATTTGGCCACCTAGTTGGGTACCAGGGAAAGAAAGCCATTGACACCCAGGGAGAAAGGATCAATACCTACCCTTCTAATATGAAAGATCTTATAGACATTTTGTTAAAATGCCACACTAATGTATTGACCAAGCTAAGGACAATTTTTACATTTTTAATGTAGTATTTTTATTGATTCTTTGAGAATTTCATACCTGGACACAATGTATTTTTAATGTATTCACCATTCACCCGACTTCCCCAACTCCTTATCTAGTGTTTTGTTGTTGTTGTTTTGTTTTGTTTTAAATTTCTAGAATTCAGTTGAGTCCTTTACATTTTCTGTAGGCCACCAGTGAAGGCACACTGGGGCTGTAGAAGAGTAATAGGAAAATGACGGACAACCTCTTGGTGCCTGGGAGTGCGTAGGACAGCTCCAACCTCAGGGTCCAGGTGTCTAGGACCATGTATGGAGTCAAGACCTTACCTGGCCATCAGGAAGGTGGGAAATCCATTCTTAAGAATTAGTCCCAAGGCTAGAAACTGTAAATGACAGACACTTCCTCTGTCCCCATTATAAATCTAACAGAGGCAAAGCCACTGCCATGTACAACTTCGAACCTTGGGGGAGGGGGCTGTGGAAGATGCAGCCATTCAGAGCAGGCTGAAACTGCTGCCTTCATTCTCCAATTTGCTCCATCAGCTCACCACCACCCAAGGAATGTGGAACAGTGGCTCACAGTTGGTGACCACAGTTCCAGGCTCACGGGAAGGGACCATAGCTACAGGTTCACAAGAAGGGATGGGGATCACAGCTCCAGTTCGTGGAAAGAGACCACAGCTGCAGCTCGTGAGACCACAGCTCCGATTCAAATGTGGAAACCACAACTCTGGCCCACAAGGGAGACAGGGGCATAGCTTCACTCACAGGAGGGGGCCACAACTCCAGTTAACAGGATAGGACCACAGTTCCAGGTTCACAAGAGGGGACCACAGCACTAAGAACATTTTTTTTTTCCTAAAAACTCCTTGTGCCTTTTAATGTCACTCAAAGACTCTCCTCTGGGAGGAACTTTGCCTCTTTCACAAAGAGCCCAGCGCTTATGAGTCTGTGGCTTAGGTTTTCCCCCCAACATCAATTCAAAACATCCCTAAGAACTTGAAAAAAGACCATTATCTTTTTCTACACTCTTCCTTTTTTTAAAAAAAAATACTGAGCTTTTGTATTTTCACACAACATTTCTTAATCAAATTTAGACCCCCTCCCCCATCCATGTCTCCCCCGTCCCCCCACCAGACCTCATGTATTCTACCATACATGGTAAGGCCTATCCAGTCAAACATTTGTACCCAGATGCCCTTCAGTGTAAATTTATCCACTGGAGTCCAGTCAGCCCATCTAGAGCTCCAGTGCATAAGGCATATTCTCCCTCATCCAGTAGCAATCAGTCTCCAAGTTCTCAGTCTAGGGTTGGCCCACCACCCATTTCTCTTCTCCAAAAAACTTTGATTAAAAATTTAAGCAATTACATATCTTAAGACAAACATCAGAACAAGTTTATTTTCATTATAGACAGAGACCTCCAATTTCATCAATTATTCTCTGTCATTTGGTATAAAGCTGTGGGTAGCAGCACAGCAGCTGGGAGGATGTGCAAAGGGAAAATGAGATCAGCCCTTTTCATCTTCAAAGATCTTGGGCAGATCAATTTTCATTCTCACGGTCAAGCTTCTAAATATTTTTGACAGCTTAGGTACACATAATAAAGAAATGGTCTATTGAAAGTATTAAAGCATTCTTTCATGTGAGGTACACTAGACTCTGTGATTAAAAACACCATGGATTCTTTCAAAAGGCAAAAATGGACTTCATCTTTACTTTCTTTTTTTCATTTTATCTAGGTAGATTTATACAGTAACCCCTACCTCTCCAAGCCCTTGTTTCCCCACCACGTAATGCAATGATAACCCTGCTCAAGTTCCTGTGAGAACTAGAACAGTAAGTATTAAAGGAAGCGACAAGAGCACTCACTGCACAGTAGCTCTTGGGGTGTAAAGGAAACTCTGAAATCAACCATCATCAGATGCTCACTACACATCAGACACTGCACTAGAAGCTGCTGTGAACACTGTGATGATCAAAGTCTGGTTCTTGACATCAGAAATATCAGAGCTGATTAAGGGATTACCGCATCTTCTCTGAAGCAATCAAGTAGCTGGAGGCTGAGTTCTAGCTAGAGCGCTTCCTCATTTCTTCTGGTTAGCCACTGCGTGCCTCAGTTTCCTGCTCTGCTATGAAAACAACAACCCTACCCACCGACAGGATTTTAAAAATATTACCTAAAGTAGGTATTAAAGTCCTTGGTAGATGTTAAAATATTAAAAGTATAATCTTGCCTTGCTAATCAAAATGACCCATGGAACATCAGAACTGGGAACCTGTTAGAAAGACAGAGTCTCAGGTACCCCCATACCTATCAAATGAGACTTTATAGTTTAACAAGACAGTGATTCCTAAGTGTGTTAATGTTTGGAATGCACTGATCTACATAAAGGTATAATATGCAGATAGGGGGAAAAAAGAGAAATGACAGATCCATTACAAAGTGAACTATTGGTCCATGCAAAATGACCTAATAAAAGTCAAACGAGTTTAGCAATTAGAGACAAAAGATACTGGAGGCTGGGGAGAGGGCTCAGTCGCTGAAGTGCTTGCCTTGAAAACATCAGGACCTGAGTTTGATGCTCAGAACTCATGTAAAAAAAAAAAAAAAAAAAAAAAAAAAAAAAAGCCAGGCATAGTGACTAATAGTCTCAGTGCTGGGGAGGCAGAGACAAGTGGATCCCTGGGGCTCACTAGCTGGCCAGCCTGGTCTACTTTGGAAAGCTCCAGGCTGGAGAGATGTCTCAGCGGTTAAGAGCACTGACTGCTCTTGCAGAGGACCCAGGTTCAATTCCCAGCACCCACATGGTGGCTACAAACCGTCCTTAACTCCAGTTCCAGGGGAATCTGAAGCCTTCTTCTGACCTCCACAGCATTGTATGACATGAGTGCACTTACATATGTGCAGGCAATACACTCATACACATAAAAAACAAACAAAAAGCCGGTGAATGACACCTGAAGAGTGACATCTGGGATTGTCCTCTGACCTCCATGTTCCATGTGCACACAAATGCACATGGACACATGCAGAGAGAGAGAGAGAGGGAGGAGAAGGAGGAAGGAGGAGGAGAAGAAGAGACAAGAAGAGAAAAGAAAAAAGAAAAGAAAAGGGGATAGTGCATAGTAAGGGAGATACCGTAGCCACCGGCCATTGAACGATGGATGTACTGCCCCTGTAGTTTTCCTAAATGTGAGAATCCTGATTGCCTAATTTGTTGTAGCGGGGACTGCATGTATTTACAAAGGAAGGAAGAGACAGAGGAAAGGAGGGAGAGAAGAAAGGAGGAAGGGAAAGAAGCAGAAAGGGAGGGAAAAGGAGGAGGGGAAAGAGGGAGAGAGAAGAGGGAATATGAAAGTGGGTCCTTAAATGGACTAGCTTTTAGTTATGTTCGCCCATAAGTTGTAGGATTTATTTTATTATTTATTTTATTGGTCTTTTTGAGACAGTCTCCCTATAACTCCAGCTGGCCTGGAACTCACCAAGACCAGGCTGGCCTTGATCTCACAGAGATCTACCTGTCTATGCCTCCTGAGTGCTGGGACTAAAGGAGTGCGCCACCACACTTGGTATGTTGCAGGATTTTGAACAAATTCTACAGTCCTATCACTGGTGTCACCCAATGAAGAGTCTCCATGATTAGACTGAGCTGTGTGACCCCTTCCTCTGCCTGCATGACTGAGTCCCAGCCTAGCAAGCTATTTTAGTTACCTCAATGAGCATGATGCCTCATGCTGTACTGGGTCACTTTGGTGACCACAATCAAGTCAAAATGGGCAATGTGCAAGATGGGTGGCAAGCTCTCACAGTGCCTCATTCCTTCTTTATCTATTGTGATGTTTTGTGTGTTCAAGCCTATGTCTTTTGCTGCACTGTGAGGTCAAAGTAAATGTGTCTGTCTTCTCTACAATTCCTTATCTCTCAACACAATGCCACTGTGAAGTGAATGGGGCATGTTTGTTCCATCGAGTGGGGTGCCCTTATCTTTGCTTTGAATAGTTGCAATACTTTTGTTCCCCTTCTCTGTACCCATCTAAAAAATTCTTATTCTTTACCTATACAGAAGGTCTAGATTGATGACTATATCAACACTATTCTAGACTACATCCCACCTGTGTCCTTAATGATCAGAACTATTAACCCTTGCCCATTAGACATAAAACCTTCCTATTCAACCTCCGTGTTGCCAACAAAATATCCTTATTTCATATTTAATAACACTATTTCCCTGTTCCAAACCTCATTACCTGTAAAACAACCTCTGTACCCCTTTTCACGGCATAAGCCTCCAAGATACAGTCACTGCCTCCTTAACCTGCCTCAGGTTTTGTCACTGTCCCTCCTATACTGTCACATCTTGCTCTAGCCATGAAGATTATGCACAAGTTATTAAACATGCCCGTGTCTTTCATGTTTTCATGATCTTTAATGATGTTACCTCTTCTTCCAGACTTAATATCTGATTGGCATGGTTCAAATATCACTCAAAATCTACCCCTCTGGAAAACATTGCTTAACTCCAAGGCAAATTTCTAAATTTTACTGTTTATTTTATTTATTGTTATTTTATGTGTATGGATGTGTTGCCAGAAGAAGGCATCAGATCCTCTGGAACTGGAATTATAGACAGTTGCTGGCCACCTTGTGGATGCTGGGAACCAAACCCAGGTTCTCTGCAAGAGCAACCAGTGATCTTAACTGCTGAGCTGTCTCCAGTCCACTCCAAGACAAACTTAAGGTGCTTCTCCTATGCTGACAATATACTATATAGTTATCCCCAATAAAACAATTGTTTTATTATATTGTGTTATTGATAGTTTTTTATTTTTATTAGAAAAAACTTTTGGAAGGCAGGATATATACTTTATTATGCTCTGTATTCCAGTACTAGAGTAACATTTGGACCAAAACACATATTCAGTGATCTACACCCCCATTGTTCAGCATTGTACCACATACTATCTAACAACATAAAATTGCTCTGAGAATTAGTAACTCAAGAATTTTCTAATTTGGCTATTATATCTGAAATAGTTTATAAGCAAAAACTAAGAAAAGAAATGATAGAAATCTGCATCCTATTCCCAGCACTATGACTAATTAATGTTATACACACATGTAACTCTCATTGTTTAATTTCCTGATTACGTGAGTTAGAGGTAATGTCTACTCTTCACCCCTGTAATGACTAATTTTGTCAGCTTGGTTGAGCCATAGTGTACAGATAGTCATAAATTATCTTGTGTATTTCTGTGAGGATGTATTTGAGTAAGATTAGCATTTAAATCAGTGCACTATAGGTATAGCAAATTGCTGTTCATAACATGGATCCTTGTATGCATATCCTACTGGTTCTATTTGGGGAACTCTGACTAACACACCCCTTTAGAATTTTTTCCATTATCATATGCATTAGTTCTTTCATGTTGCTAAGAGACCATAGATTATCTTAAAAGAATTCAGAAAGTAGATTTTCCTTGTCTTTTCTATAAGCAAAACGATTTATGCTCTTACTGGTGAATGATATCTGGTGGTCAGTGAGGAAGAATGTAGACTAGTTGCTAGTGTTTCCTGAGTGCTTATTTTTTAGTGGGCATTGTGCTAATTTTGTATGTGTTACCTCATTTAATTACTGTAACAAGTACTTTGGGGGAACATCACCCTGCAGTTGCAGATTTCTTCCAAACATTGCCTCAGCTGGAGAGAGCTGCCTGCTTTCTTCAGGGAGAAGATAGCCTTCTTCAAGTGATGAGTGAAGCCAGGACTATAAAGACCCCATATCCTTTTCCACATTGCAAGACATCTCTGAAGCACTTTGCCAGCTTCAAGATCACCTTGAGGCTTGTCAGCGCCTTTGTTAAGCCTGCACTAAGCCCAGCTGCTTCCTCTGCCCCATCTAGCCTCCTTCCCTCCTTCTTTATAGGTGGTAATTTCCACAGTACTTAACAGTAAACTGCCTGCAAACTGACTTCCATCTCTATTTCTCAGAGAATCCAATCTATAACAATCCTGTTGTGAAGATTAAATGTAATATTCCTCATAAAGTGTCTTGCCCAAGGCCTCATACTAAGTAAGAATTTAGATAACGGGATTGTTATTATTAACTGCCTCAATAGGTATTTACTATTACTGTATTTCATTTATAGATGAAGAACTCAAACTTAAGAAAGTTTAGTCATTTAGCATCACTATGTAGTGAAATTCAATGTGGACTTCCAGTCTGAGTATAACTGACTCCAAAATTGTGCTCATCACTAGGTATCCTGTCTTCTTTCAATCATCCCAATGGCTTTCTCCAAATGCAGTGTCTAGAAGTAGTACATGCACAGTGGATAGGGGCAAGGTTTGTTGAAGCAATGTTCAGTATCAGCTTGTATGAATAGGGACTGCAATTGAATGTCAGCTTAGCCCAAGGTATGAAATTGTTCATGGGAGACAACCAGAAAGGGACACAAGAAGATCCAGGAAGAAAACAAATGCTGAAGTCTTAGGAGAAAAGCCAAGAGTGTCTCAGGAGGAAATTTTCCTGGCCTTAATCTCACAGAGATCTGCCTGTCTTTGCCTCCACAGAGTGCTGGAATTTAAAGCATGTGCTGCCATGACCAGCCTTGCAAGCTTTTGAAACACATCTTCACGAAAGCATATTAAAGTCAAATAGCTTTAATATCTACTATAAAAATATAATCATCCAAGTAATTACACTCAATTTCATAGTTATAATTTACTGTACACCTATGTGATCCCTGGCTTTAGAAGCTTACTGTCCAATGTATGGGAGTGGGGTGTGTGCGTGGGTCTGCGCAGATAGACATACAGAACAGAACAGCACACCAAGGAGGGGCTGGGACGATGACTCAATGGGAAAAGCGTTTGCTGCGCAAGCAGGAGAACCTGAGTTCAGATCCAGCACCATGTAAAAGTCAGGTGTAGTGGTGTGTGCTTGTATTTCCAGCGCTGAAAGGGTGCAGACAGGCAGATCCCACAGCCTGCTGGCCCATCAATCTAATCCAAATGGTGAGTTCTAGGTTCAGGGAGAGAATCAGTCTTGAAAAATAAGGTAGAGAGCAGTAGAAGAAACCCCAAGTCTACCTCTGGCTTTCACACGTGAATACACATGAGAACACACCTGCACACACAGGTGTATACCCATACACCACACACATACACAAAAATGAAACAAAAACTCCTAACAAAACAAAGACTAGCAATGGACAATGTTTCTGACCATCAAGTTAGTAGAAAAAGTAAACTGATCATGAAGACATGTTAATTTGGACTCAGGCAGGCTTTACAGCAGAGGTGGCATTTGAACAAGTTCTTGAAGGGTAACAGGAGTCTCTGTAGGTAATGTGCTTCTATCTTCAGAGAGGAAGAAAGGACCCATGTTACCATGTGCTTTTCTCTAGAAGGTGGGGTAGGAGTCCTCACCCCACTGTCTCCCAGTGAATCATGAACACTTGTTATTTTTCATATTTCAACAACTGGGCAAAAAAATCCTCTGAAAGAATCACTGTAAATCCAAGCACTTCACCCTTTGAAAGGTTTGTCATGGGGCAAAAGAAATGGCCCTTTGAATTCGCATGTCATAAAACCCCCTCAGGACAACACGTGTATGGGGGAAGGCAGCCTCCGCTGGTGGGTTACACACAGGAAACAGATGTTCTGTGCATTCTGAGAGATTGTTGATCATTCCTGAGACTTTGTTGAAAGATTGCTCAATCATTTCTAAGCTACAACTCTCCAGACTTAAAGGCAAGCCCCATCTGAGGTCCTGGTAGTAGGCTTTTGTGTCTAGACCACAGGAATTCTATACTTGGTCTCCAACACTGGGATGTTTGAAATTGAGAAGGTAGCTT
Source organism: Nannospalax galili (assembly GCF_000622305.1). NCBI lineage: Eukaryota > Metazoa > Chordata > Mammalia > Rodentia > Spalacidae > Nannospalax > Nannospalax galili. The sequence continues at coordinate 2,369,385 of NW_008347536.1, read as the reverse complement.
CATGCTAACAGCACCGTTACCAACCAGATGCTTCAAAGCCAGAGGGTCCAACTGAATGACTTCAGAAAAAAATGTGTCTTAGTTCCTCTTACCGCCTGGCAGATGGCAGGTTTGCACTTGGGGAACATTTGCTGCCAGGATGAAGTAATGTCTTTTGCAGTTACTGCCTCGTTATTTTTAATGGATGTTGATGCAGTACACCTTAGAAAGACCTGTGGATGTGCCTGGCTCTAATCCTTGGGAGGGGATGTTTTAAGGAATTAAAGGAAGGGGAAATGATACTTTCTGCCCATTTCTTTTAATAACTAGTAGAGGTTAAGAGGCATTTGACAAGTCCTTCTGTCGTTCAAACTTGCTGTGGAGAGTGGTGCCACTGGATCCTTGGCCATTTTCACGTAGGAGCGACACAGCGGACAGGCACAGCAAGTTCTTCCCTTGCCAATCAGATCAGGGACCTCTGCAGATTACCAATGTCACAGCACATACCATAATCAGGAAAATGAAATAATTCGTTATAATAAGGGTTCCATTTCTGCTCTTATAACAAAATCCTGGAGACTGGGCGATTTGTCAAGAATATAATTTTATTTCCCGTAGTTCTAGCTGCTGGAAGTCCAAGATCGTGGTTGCCAGGTTGGTGCCTGCTGACAACCTAATCTCTTCTGATTGCTACCTCATCTAGAGGGAACAAATGCTGAGACTTTACATGATGGCAGGGGGAGGGGGGTGGGGAGGTGCGGGGGTGGGGGGAAATGAGGCAAAAAACAGGGCTGAATTCACTCCCTCAGGTCCACTCATAAGGGTGTTAATCCCATCTATGAGGCAGAGCCCTGAAGGCCTAATTACTTTTAAAGGCCCTTCCTCCTAAGACTACTATGCTGGAGATTAAAATTCAACATGAATTTTGGAGGGATACACACATTCACACCATAACAGGCCCCTTCTGCCTGGGACTCTGAAGAGCCAGATACCTTCACTTGTCACCCTGAGATTTCTCCACCAGACTTGCCAAACCCTGGATATAATCTTCCAATGACAGAAAACTCCCTCTCCATTCTGTCTTTTTCTCATGTGAACTGGTTCTATCCACCTGAACCATCCAGAGGGATTTTTTTTTTTTAAAGAAACCCCTGTGTCAGTGCTGGAGAGATGATGGCTCATGGTTAACTCCTCTTGCTTCTCTTCCAGAGGCCCAGAGGTTCTGTTCTCAGCACCCATGTTGGGTGGTTCATAACTGCCTGTAACTCCAGCTCCAGGGAACCTGACACCCTCTTCTGGTCTTCACAGGCACCTACACACACGGCAAACACTCACACGGATACAAACATTGCCACATAAATAAAAATGCAAGCAAATATTTATTAAAAATACTAATGGTCAGGGTTGGGAGGATAGCTCAATTGGTAGAGAATCTGAGTTCAATTGTCAGCATCCACATAAAAGTGTGGTGTGGTGGTGCCTAGCTGTAATCTCAACAGAAGGGAAGCAGAGACATTTGGGCCCCCAGAACTCACTGGGCAGCCAGCCTAGCCTAATCAACATGCCACAGTTCCCAGGCATTATTTCTTATCTCAAAAAGAAGGTGAATATATACATTTACATATACATGTCTAAAAAGAATTTCAATGGAGTCACCCTATAACTGGGGACAATGCCCCTAACTAGACAATACCACAGGCTGGCAAATAAAAAGTCTATTGAGAGGAATGGGTTACCTCTTTTGGAGTTGTTGACTATCGGGGTTCCATAGACCCACAAACATTACTGGCTATTGCCTTTGCTCTTAGTTACCCTTCAGAACTTGATAGTAAGAACCTATTGCTGAAGACACTCTATACTTGAGTCATAGAACATGGAGAAATTAAGCTGGTACTGACTTGGAAGGTTCATCTCTACTGGCTAGCTTTTATAGTGCTGGAGGGTGCTATGCACACTATCAGAGAAAAAAAGTAATCATTAATATTACCCAACTGTGAACCCTGTGAGCCACAACAACAGTTGACCTGGCACGATATGCCCAGTGGAACTACAGTGGCATAAATGTTATGGGAGTAACCAACCACTTTGTGTTTGGATTTAAGGCCTTCTCCAAAGATGGAATTCATAGGAGGCACTGTTATCAGGATAACCAGTAACCTGTGGCTAGATGAGTCACAGACACTGGGAGAGAACACCTTCTACTATTATTCTACTGCCACCATATGCCCAGTGTTAAATGAACATAATATTGAACCAACTCCTAAGGACATAGTTATAACCATAGATTACTGAATGTATCAACCCTCATCAAAGAAGTTTCTTTTTGTAGTAAATGGTGATTAATACAGAGACCTGCAGTAATAAAAGACTGTGGAGTGCTCAGCCCTAAAAGGAGCATCTATATCACATCCCTCCCACAAGGCTCAGGATTATTGTGGAAGATGTGGCAGAAAGAATGAAAGAGAGGCAGGGGATGAGTACAATAAAAGTATGTTTTCTGGGCATAACAAGGCAGATGTGCATGTAAACTCCCAGTGGTTGTGACAGCATGCACAAGGCTCAAGCCAGACAAAACCGCAGGACAGGGTGGGGAGGTGGACACAAAGTCCCACAACTAGCTGAGGGGCTCTTGGCAACTAAGTTCCTGAGAGAGGCAGAGTTGGTTTTCTTTAAGGATGTAACCATGCTCCAGGGGATGGCCATACACCTATAAGTATTTAGGCAACACAAATTGGACTCCACGGTTTTTGTTTTGTTTTGTTTTGTTTTATTGTTTGTTTTTTGACAGGGTCTCCCTAGTCCCAGCCCACCTGGAAGTTAGGATGTGGACCAGACTAGCCTTGATCCCATAGAGATCCACCTGCTTCTGCCTCCCAAGAGCTGGAATTAAAGGTGTGTGCCACCATATGCCCAGTGTTTTTGTTTTGTTTTGTTTTGTTTTGTTTTGTTTGTTTTGTTTTTTATGCATATGAGTGTATTCCCTGGATGTATGTAAGTGTACCCATGTCATGAAATGCTCAAGGAGGTGAGAAGAGGGTGTCAGATCCCTTGGAACTAGAGTTATGGAAAGTTATTAGCCACCATGTGGATGCTGGAAACCAAACCTGGGTCCTCTGCAAAAGCAGTCAGTGCTCTTAACCATTGAGCTATCTCTTCAGCCCTGTTTTTGTTTTTGTTAAAAGAGGACATGAAGTTGGTTGGATAAGGACGTGGGGGGAATAGATCTGTGAGGAAATGAGGGTGAAGGTGAATATGATCAAAGTATATGGCATGAAATTCTCAAAGAATACAAATACTTTTTTAAAATTTAAAATAAAAGTTGAGGGGCTGGAGAGATGGCTCAGCAGTTAAGAGAGCTTGCTGCTCTTGTAGAGAACCCAGGTTTGATTTCCAGCATCCACATGGTGGCTAACAACTGTCCACAACTCCAGTTCCAGATGATCTGACGCTGTCTTCTGACCTGCATGGGCACTGTACAACACAGGTGCACCATTTACATGCAGGCATTACACTCATACACACATAAAATAAAAATAATAAATAAAAAAGTTTTTAAAAGTAAGGGTTGAGGGTACATACAAAATGTGCTTAGCATTAAAAACCAGGGTGAGGGGGCTGGAGAGATGGTTCAGGGCTTAAGAACACTGACTGTTCTTCCGGAGGACCAAGGTTTGAATCCCAGCACCCACATAGTGGCTAACAACTGTCCCTAATTCCAGTTCCAGGGGATCCAATGCTCTCTTCTGACCTCCACAGTATTGCACAACACGGGTGCACTTACATACATGCAGGCAAAACACTCACACACATAAAATAAAAACAAGGTGAATAGCTCCTCATAAATGGCACCCAAGGTTGATCCCTGGCCTTCACACATATGTGCACATGCATGCATGTAAAACTGCAAGCAAATGTGCTCACACACACAAACATGCACATATGCCCACACATACACATACACAAATACCAATGCCACAGCAGATATCACAGTCAGTAAAATGAGAAAACCTAGTTTATTGAGGGCTGTATTTTTTTAATACCAATTTGAGGAGTTGCACTCTAGATATTAAAATTCATTTGGTCTGGGGCCTGTGAAGTTCTCAGTGTTTTTAAAAGCTCTGCAGATGAGTCAATGTATAGCTAGTCAATGTATAGATAGTCAATGTCAAGAAGAGTGCTGGAATTTCACAGCTCAGTCATTAAGCATGCATATTGTGCCCAGTCTTATGACACAACAAAAAATGTACATCAGATGCTGATAACACCAGTGAAAAATATTATTCATAATCATTGCTTTTATTGTATGGGATAGCAATTTGTAGTTTGCCAACAGTCAATGCCATTTGGCACAGTGAGGCAGAGCAGCTCACCAGGAATAAACAGGTAACACATGGTGGAGCTTGATGTAAAGTACCCAGGCTCTCAGTGTTAGAGCGAATCTCCAGTACTTCACCCTGGCTCCTCAGTTACCATGCCTGTTTTCAGTTACCACACAGAGGCCCCTGAGACATCCACAGCTGGCTCTGGATTGAAGTGGAACATGAAGGTGATTATATGAGTAATTCAGGCAAAGGCAGTTTATTTTTCCTGAATTACCTGGATAATTACCTCAAGCCTAATAGGATGGAAAGAAGCCAAAGTCACATTCTGATGGTTTTATTGCTCCCACAACAATGCGTTCTTATTTAAAGGTCCTGATTTGGAGAATTGAGCCACTGTCTTCCCATTTCCCAAAGGGTACTCTATTAATCATCTGGGGGGAGATAACAGCATGTAATTGTCCAGCTCCTGTGGCTGCTGACAGCTCCTCCAGGCTGAGCAACACAGCTGTCCTTGATTCCCAACCTGTTCCCTGAGCCTCTGATAGTTGTCAGTTTAGCTAATGGGGTAGCAAAGAGGAGGATTCTGGGAATTGGGCTTTCTCTTTGTTGTGCTTTCTCATGTTCCTAAGCTAAGAAGTCAAACATTTTGTGTGCTTCCTGTTATCCTGTGCTTGGCCTGATCTGTGAAACGGAGCATCTTGTCCATGTGGCATACTATATCATGTCAAGGCTCATGAGCAAAACAGGTACCCTAAGCCAACTAAGGGAAGAGGATCCCCTGGTTCTGCTGCTGTCATGATTTGCCTTGTTAAAGCCACTGTTGTCTTCTTTCTAGGGAAGACTCCTCTGCTGAGGCCTGGCTCATCTCTCTGGAGCCTTGTTTCATTTCATTAGTCACCTGTTCACCTTCATCTCTTCAATGTCCACTGTCTATGGGCTCTTTCCGTTCCATATATAGATAGGACCAGGTCTTCTCCATTCTTGTAAGCATAAAACCAAGGCATGAATAAGATGGGTGGTCAAGGTTAATAAAAGGGAAATATCAGGAGACAGAAGAAAGTTGAAGCCAGAAAAGAAGCCAAGTCAGAGACACCCAGATTAATGTGGCAATATGGAAGCCAGGGAGAGGAGAGGGTCAAAGCAGCAGGATGCAGGGGGAAACTGGGCTTGAAACTGATTCTGGTTCCTTCATTTTCTGGTTGGATGACCATCTTTAAAACAGCAATATTATTTTTAGAAAACCTATTCTCCCAAGTGTTAGGAGATATATGATTCATTGTATATAAAGTTACTTGGAAAAATTATTACTATCAATAATACCCCCAAAGGAAAACTGGCCAGATTCTTTGGAATCAGAGTGGAAAAGATAATTTTGTCCTTTAAATTTTTGACATGATTCACGGTAAGACAATCATCTTGAATAGTAGTTAAGAAAGTATGTATGTATGTATGTATGTATGTATACATGTATTATATATATGTATATGTATATATAATATACAATAGTTTTAATACTATCACCCCAAATTCACATCCTTTATGAACTTAGGATTATGGATAAGGTTGTTGAAAATTTAATTTAGATGAAGATTAAGATGAGCTCATACTGGGTTATAGTAAGCCCTAAGTTCACTGGTAGTGTCTTTATGAGACAGAAAGGGCACAGAGAAGGTATGATATGATGATAGAAATAGAGTACAGCACAAACCAGTGGACAACAGGTACCACCAGAAGCTGGAACTGGGAAGGACTTGTGTCTAGAGACTTCAAAGAGCTTGCCTTGACTTTGGATTTCTGGCCTCCAGAACTGTGAGAGAATAAATTTTTTATGTTCTCAGCTACCTGGTTTATAGTAATTTGTTATAGCAGCTCTAAGAAATTAATACATTTGACCTAAATATGATCTATATATTACTAATATACATACTACTTACAAATATTTCATGTGGAGGGTATAATTTGTGAAGGTCTGAGATTCACAAATTATACTTACCATTTGTAATGCACTTTGATATTTTCTATTAATACTGATGTGATCTACTAAATTGATTTCATGACCCAAGGGTGAATTGTGCGCCACTATTGGGAAAAACACTGTTCAATTTTGTCTCACATTGAAAATGAATGGTGAGTGAGAAAAGGTCTTTGGATTTGGTGAATTAAGATGCTCAAAGGAAATAATTAGAATAGGATGACAGGGTTTGTCTACGCAGAAAAAAAGGTTTTATCACTATTACCAAGAGATAAAGTAGCAATGACTTAAGCAAGATAGAACTTTGTTCTCATTGCTAAAGAATGTTTCTAAATAAATGGTAAACTTTGACTCTTGTGCAAATATAAGACGAATACATGACAAAGATTTTAAGTCATTAACTAATGAAGGAATCAGTAATGCATTAATACCAGTTCAAAGGAGAATTCAAAGTATCCCATTTAAGTAGGTCCACTAGAAATGTTGGAATTAATTTGCAGAGGTCAGAAGGAGAGAAGAAAGATAGATGAGGAGGATCAATTGGCCCTGACTGGACAGAATTTGTTTGAAGAAAAGATGGGACCATCTATACTGCCTCAATTATCTACAACTTACAGAGTTGCAAAATGGTTCAAAAACAATGGGCAGCAGAAGTCACTTGGCTTGATGAGCTACATAGAAGACCCAGGAACCTTTATTGAATAATGTGAGAATAAGTACTCTAGAACCAATGCAGCAACCTCCCAGTGTTAGGGACAAGCTCCCATCATCTCTGAACCTCCAGTCCCCTGGGTAGCACTTTCCTCTACATGGACCAAGATCAATACCGTAGCCACATTCCTTTCAGCAGGAAGGGGAGAACGGTAGAGGAATACCCCTCCCTGGAGGGTGTAACCCAAAGTTGTATAATTACTTCTGGCCGTATTCTACTGAGTAGAACATACCATATGTCCATAACTTGCCACAACTGAGGCTGACAAATGGAGGTTTTAGTCCGTGTGACTATGTGATCAAGCCTCTCTTCCTAGAGATCACAGAGAGAGCAGGTATTGGAGGGTATTTAGCAGTCTTTAACCAAGGCTTAAGTAGGGTGGAAGGCAGAATGTTTTGATTATGCTTTTGAGAAGTTTGATAGTGAAAGGGATGTTCTCTGGTTCTGTAGACAAAGTGTAGAAAGGATGGGCTGGAGAGATGGCTCAGCAGTTAAAACCACTCACTGGCTGCTCTTGCAAAGGACCTGGGTTCAGTCCCCAGCACCCACATGATGGCTAACAACCACCCATAATTCCAGTTCCAGGGGATCTAGTGCCTCTTCTGACCTCCATTGGCATTGCATAGCATGGGTGCACTTACATACATGTAAGCACAGAAAAGGCAAATCAGACTGAAAGAAGGAAAAGTAATCTTTACTGGGCATCTTAACACCAGAGCTCCCAGTGCAAACACCATCTCCTCCAAGCAGTCTTGTCTGATCACCAGAGCTCAAATCTCTGTCTCCCCTAACCTCCTATACCCCTTGCCAGCTGGCCTTCTGCCTCATCACTTGCTGTTTGCTTGTGTCTTATCTGGCCCAGAAGCTCTAAGTATCTCATTTATCTTTTTAACCCTCACAGCTTCTGGAGCACTACAATCTTAGTTATTCTTCCTGTCACTGCCCAAAGCTGGGTCTTACTTATTACCTTCCTACCTGCCATACTCTTTTTAGTGCAAAGCAAGGAGTCTCATGTTTCCCTTCACCTTTCGGTAGTGCCAGAAGTTCACAGTTCTCTTTGATAGAACTAAAGTGAAGTTTGAGCTTGATAAACAGGACTTTAAGTCAGACCAGATTCTATTTTGATGTATAGTAACATAGAGGGATTCAATCAATGAATTCAATGTCTGCTTTAACCAGAATTGTTTGACATATTAGAAAATGAGAGGAATTTTGAATATACCATGCCAGGGCGCCATCCTGGTGCTGTTACTTAGTCACATGTGCATTCTTAGGTAAGCCACTTAAGTCCTTTGAGCTTCTGCCCTCTTATTCACTAAGTGATAATGATAAATCCGTCTTTCAGGCTGTTGTTCGTGTAATGCTATCATATATGTGGGCATCTATCATTATCATCTATCATTGCTGTGTGGTATCATTATGTAGACATAGTTGTAGTTTCTGAAAGGTCATTGTGCTGGATAGCTTAGTGTCAACTTGACATACCTGGGTCAAAGGAGCTTCAATTGGGGAATTGCCTTCATTGGACTGGCCTATGGCCATGTCCATGGGGCATTCTTGATTGTTGAGTGATGTGGGAGGGCCCAGTCCACTGTGGTGGTGCCACCCCCAGGCAGGTGGGCCTGTGTTGCATAAGACAGCAGGCTGAGCAGGGGCCACGAGAGCAAGCCAATAAGTAGCATTCCTCCATGGCCTGTGCTCCAGCTCTTGCCTCCAGGTTCCTGTCCTGAGTTCCTACGTTGGGCTCACAGTTCCTACCTTGAACTGTGACCTGGGAGATGTAAGCCGAATAAACCTTTTCCTCCCCAAGTTGGTATTGATCAGAGTGATTTGTCATAGCAATGGAGAAACAAATTAGGACAGCCATATTTATATTAATTTTGGTATATATTTTTGGTATATATACAAAGATGAACTAACAAACACCTCTGGTCAAATAGTATTGGAAAGTATTATAGTAATTTGTGAAATATATTTTTGTGGATTGGGTAAGGTGGGGCTCCTTAAATGGCAGTAGAGGTATATCTTTTAAAAATCTGTCTTTTGGGAGCTGGAGAGATGGTTCAGTCATTAAGAGCACTGTCTACCCTTGCAGAGGACTGGAGCTCAGTTCTCAGCACCTACATGATGGCTAGCAATCATCCATAACTCCAGTTTCAGGAGATCCAATGCATCTTCTGGCCTCCACAGGCATGAAACATATGTGGTGAACTTACATACATACAGGAAAAACACTCATACACACAAACATAATTTTTAAATTATTTGTCTTTGTTTTTTATTTATATCAGAAGAGAGATCTCTTTATTTAAATAAGGGGCTGGGGAGATGGCTCAGTGGGTGAAGTGCCTGTCCCACAAGCACAAGGACCTGAGTGTGGATCTCCATAACCCACACACAAAGTCAGGCAACTCCCTGGGCAGCCGAGCTAGCTGAATCAAGGAGCTTCGGGTTTAGTAAGACAGCTCGTCTCAAAAAGTAAAGATGGAGCGGCATCAAGGAAAGACACCCCATGTGGAAATGAGAGCTCTACATACATGTGTACACATGTGTATGTGCACCCCCACTCATACACACTATACCTATACCACACACACACACACACACACACACACACACGCACACATATTTTAAGTAAATCTCAGATACTACTATTATAATTACCGATTAAGTTTGCACAGAAACTTCTTTTCCAAATGTAATTATAGAGCAGCTACCAGGAAGTGCATGAGTGACGGTATTTTAATAATTTTGTGGAGCTTTAAGGTATGGCACTATATCCTGCCCACTGTTTCCTGTTGGGGGTGGAAAAATGAGAAATGCAGAGTGGAATGACTTGTTCAGCTTTCCATTCTTTAATAAGGCATTGACCCTTGTAAAGAAAACACACACACGCAAACAAGGACTCCCATTTACCTTATTTTCAAATTTAAATTATTGCATCCGGCCATTCATCTTTGTCACAACCCACCAAACAGTTTTGTAAGAACATGTTTCACAAACAAGCTCTCCTTTCAGTGGCAGCCAGGAAGGTTAAGGTTTAGATCCTGTGTGATAGAAACCCTTTTTGTAATTCTCCCCCAAACATCTGTTCAGTCGCTCAGCATAAACATCTGTCACCCATTTCTGGGCTCAACCCAGACAAAGCTATGTTTTTCTAACAAACCCCATTCCAAATTGTTACCAAGTGATTGCTGCGCAGACTAATCATGAGCGAGGATTGAGAAGATGCCTTATTGGATCAAATTCGTCTTCCATTAATGCAGCATCTACCCTGCAGCCTTGGCAAAAACCCAAGGGCTCAGAGGAAGGGAAATTCCTCATAACATGCTGACACTTTCCTGCTTTGAATCGTAAAGATGAACACTTTTAATTCTGTTTAACCCTTCAGGGTTAGCTAAACATCCTATACACATGTCTATCTTTAACTTTACCCCATTATTTATCCAATTCAACTCCCAGTGGGGTTACTTTACAAAGTAGCTGAAATAGGAACATATGAAATGTTTTCTAACATTTAGCCCAATTATTTTCATGAAATAGACAGTAAATATTGGTTCATTTGAAAAAGCAGCTCAGCGATTTAGAACATAGAGAGAGGTCTGAACTGTTATCTTGGAAATGTCAGCTCTAAATTGGATAATCTCAGACAATTAGTTAATAATTTTGATCTCTTTTTAATGGGAAAATATAAGTGAGCAAAAGAAAGGGCTACCGCATTTAAGGCACTTGGACGGTGTTTGATACACAGTAAATAAGTTAATTACCCATAACTCTTGCCATTGTCATCACCATCGTCAAAGAAAACCAGAATGGCTTCACCTTGCTCTTTGGCTCTCTATATGTCTTTTCATCACCCTATTTAAACCAGTATTAACTGAGATCCAATTGGGGGATTAAAAGTGTGATAGTTATCAATATGATTCCTTGCCCTCCAGGGACTCTTCTTAGCAAAGAAGATAGAGAGACCAGTCTCTGCTTCAGACCAAAGTGTAGCAAGTGCTACAAACTTGGAAGTAATGTTCCCTGGAGATTATTTGAAGATGTTTTAAAACCAAAGTTCAAATTTTCTTGCTAGTAGATTTTAATTGGAGGATCATTTCACACAGTGATGTGGGAATTTAAGCCCCAAGGCATATCTTCCATTTAAAGGAGAATCTAACATTTAGAATTCAGGTGAACATTTATAATGTCAATATTGCAGTGGAGAGGAGAAAGGTTTTCATCTCTGTTTCTAGGGATATTGGAGAAGATAGGTCCACAAACAGAACCAGATGGGACATTGAATTGTTTTAATCTATTTATTTCCTTTATAAATACAATGTAAAAACTATTTGAGAAAGTTATAATGACTACATTAGAGCGTATTTGCTGTACGAAAGAACTAAATATTGATGTCAATATTGTGCAATATTAGGGATCATAATATCAAGGACTCCATTTTCTATGAAATTTGATTTAGGGAATGAGTCCTTTTGAGAAATCCATTCTAGTCAATGCTGTGGGTCCCTTCATTGTCAGGAGAAAGGAAACGGAGTTGAGTACCTTTTAGAACTCCAGCCCTGCTGCCTTACTTATACCTATCTTGTTGGGGTTATATGTGTGTCACACTATATGTAATCTATGTGCTGAAACCATAGAAAGACTCTTGAGCTGATCAACAGAGGGGAATAGGGTGAGTCCAGGCTTTGCAGGCTGAGAGAGCTGAGTGTGGGAGAGGGAAGCCGAATGAGCCAGGAGAAGCATCCCTAGGCAGACCATGCATTTTATATTTACTCGAACAACTCCCTAGAAACAAGTGAGACCCCAGGCCCATTCTAAAGGCTGATAAAGATGCTCTCTGACAATACCATGCAAATGACTTCATGGAAGTCACAATTTACAAATTGCTCTGTCATGAGTACCATCCAATGAAATGTTATTGTCTTTCTTTGGTGGATTGAAGGGAGTACACTAGCCACACCTCTTCTATACATCACTTGACTTCTCTGCATGTCTCTGCTCTCTAGATGAAGAACAATGTCACATATCTCTTCATACTCTGGAGAATTCCTTTGTTCATCTAGTCATAGGCATAATTTCTTTGGGGCCCCAAATTATTAGATTAAGCAGTGATTAGAAATCAGTCTCTGGTATTCTGACCTCTGCGGAGCAGGTTCCAGTCACATCAACTGACCTGCCACCACATTTACAGTGTGAGTTTATGAGGTTATTTTCCCTCATTCTTCAATCACCACCTACTTTAACAAACTTTAGGCTAACCAACACTCATTCCTGTCCTGATCCCCTTCCCATCCCCACCGTCTACTTAACCCTTTCTGTTCCTATTCCTAATCCAAAGCCAAGCTATGGGGAGCAGGGAAGCAGGAGAGACAAGCTGCATCTACCAAGTCAAGGAGAACCCCTACCCCAAGGGAGGCCTCAGTCACAGAGGAAACTAGGAAGGGCAGCTAATGACAAGTGACACTAAAAAGGCCAGATTTTTCAAGATGTTTTTATTTTTCGTTAAAAAAATACAAAGGCAAATCAGATAACCAAAGAATTCATGGTCAAGGGTGGGGGTAGGAAATTGAGTTAGAAAAGGGAAGGGGCTGACTAAATGTTACTTTGAAAACAGAGATGTTTCTAAATCAGTGGGCCCTGGGGACATGTTTCCCAAGATACTTATACCCAAATGTGTTCTTTCACTGAGACCTAACAAGACTTGAATCTTGTTCTTTAAGTTGTTGAAATCTTTAGAACTTCATTTGTTGTTTCTCTGTGAAGCCTTCCGTCCCTGCAATTGCAGGCACTTTGTGCTTGGTCTGAGGGTCAGCAAGCCACATTCTGCCTCCCAAGCAGGACATTTGATAGGAAAATGCAGCAGGAGGAGGTGGTATGCAAAATGTCCAGAGTATGCCCATCCCCTGTGCCTGCTTTGCCACAGAGCTTGGAAAAGCGTGATGGCCCAGGTACAAGGCAGATGAGCAGCATGCACATGATGAACTAGCAATATTCAAAATGGATCTCACCCACATTCAGAACTGAAGATCGATTTTAATGTGCGTAGATCATGTTACTTCCCTAGGACTTCCCAGTGCACCCAGAATGAAAGCCACACTCTTCACCAGCTGTTATAGGCCCTGCTTGTCTAGTGCGGAGCTATCTTGCCAAACTTATATTGTCTTCCCCACCATGACTAGGCCACCCTGACTTGCTGGCAGTTTATAAACAGCATCGCCTTCTTCCTGCCTCAGGCCTGTGTGTGTACATCTCTCTCTGCCTGAACTCACTTCCCCACACTGGGGAAGCTGTTGCCTACTTACTCAAATCTCGGCACTGTTATCTTTCTTTTCTTCCCTCTCCTCACTCCCCCTTTTCCTCTCACTTTCTGTTTTTAGAAAAGGTCTTAATTTGTAACTTAGGCAGGTCTTGAATTCATGATCCTCCTTAGACTCCCAAGCGCTGGGATTATAGGCATGTACCACCATGCCCAGCTTGCAAAATCTTTCTAGAGACTGAGGCAGGAGGATTGCCATGAGTTCAAAGCCATCCTGGGCTACATAGTGAGTTCCAGGCCCTGTGTTACAGAGAAAGACCCTGTTACAAACAAACAAACAAGCCACAACAAGAAAAACCCACAACAAAAACCAAAACAACAAAACCAAAAAACAGACATGAGTCACCATGTTTGGCTATATAATCTTCCTTCTTCTTTCTTTCCTTTTTTCTCTTTTCTCTTCCTTTCTTTCTTTCTTTCTTTCTTTCTCTTTCTTTCTTTCTCCCTCCCTTCCTCTCTCCCTCTATCCCTTCCTTCGTTCTGTTTTGAAATGGGTCTCCCTGTAGTCACAGCTGGCCTGGAACTCACTATGTAGACCAGGCTGGCCTCAATCTCACAGAGATCTGCCTGCCTCTGCCTCTCGAGTGCTGAGAGTAAAGGTGAGCACCACCACACCAAGCGCGATCTTCTTCCTCATAGAGGACTTTCTTGTTATGCCCACCTTACTGTATAACCATAGCAGTCTAGTCCCTTTCTTATTACCACTTATGATAATTTATGCTTAAAGTTTAGCAAACTACTTCTGACAGATAGGACAACTCACAAGTGCTTTGATGAAACACATCTATTTCATGTGTATCATATATACCAAGAATCTAGCACAATCCTGGCTCAGCACAGTGCATGATGAATGCTGGAGAGTGAGCAAATAGTTTCTTCATGAAAACTGCCAGATCATCTACTCTTCCAGCCAAAACTGAAGTGGTCACAGGTAGATTCTGGCCAAAACCACTTCACACACAATATCAAGTTATTAAAAGTACCTAAATCCAAACTGAATTAGAGTCAGAAATGGTAGGTTGGCAGACAACATTTCCTTTCAGCCAGGAACAACTATAAAAGAAGGCGACTGATCTAAAAAGCTGTGAAGAATATTAAGAAAAGGAAAGCCCTTTATCAAAACCAGGAAGTGTCTAATCTGGGGCAGCAAATTGCTGAAGTGCCTGAAGTCTCCTGGATGGCAATCATTCAGGTACTTCTTCAAACAGTCCCTCTGGTACCTGCTAACACACAAGAATTTAAAGTTCTATTCAAAGAGAGGCAGCCATGCCACTGGAGGAGCTTGGATCCAACAGGCCATTTCTCACACAGGGTAGTGTCTCTAGGATCATCCCGTGAGGGCCAGCTTTTCCTATGACAAAACCAATTTCCAGTCATTCTTTCGATTTTTTCCTCTGGTTAGAAATTATTATCATAATGGCAGAGCATGTTGGGCCAGGGCCATTTATGAAAACCAGGAGACTTCCAAGGAAAAGGGGGAATTTATAAGAGAAGAAGAGGGAGAAAGAAATAAAAGAAACTCTTGTCTGTTTCCCTCTGTTGAACCACGACTCAGAGATCCTTCACAGCAGAAACTGGGTATGCATCATCTTGGTTTGCTGGGCCCTAAAACAGTTCTGAGCTCAGGGTAGAACATCAGTTAACATCTACTGAATGCATACATGAACAACAGCTGGATGAACCTGTGTCTAGTCAATTTCTGGAGTATTGTTTCATCAAAATAAAGTGGATCCTTGAAACGCCTAAGAAGATGCTGCACTATAAAATGACTCACCTGTGCTCACACATTCTCTACAGACTCCCAAAAGCCTCCTGTCTTGACTCTCCACTGCTCTGTTTCAACTCAGATGTTTCCAGGCCTATAACAATGTCTCCCATGTAGAATCTGCCTTCCCTTTTCCATCCCACTTCAGGTCTACCTGCCATCTCCCAGTCCAAACACTTAGAAAAAGATTTTAAAGGAGATGTTGCCCTAGAAATAGGAACATTTCATTTACCTACCACCAGATGACAGGGAACACATATGATATCATAGAAGCACTTGTCAGACTATCTCTAGATGTATGTGGCTAGAGAAAATGGTTATTGGACAATTCTACTACCTGTGTCCAGTTTAGGAAGACAGTGGTAAAGAAAACACCCAAAGCAACATTTCAACGAAACCCTCAAGGTACAGATAGATGCTTGTTTTATCTACTCACAGCCAATTCCAATTCCAAATTGCTTTTCTCAGCTACTTGATGCTTTCTTGTCTAAACTGAAAATTTCTTCTCTTCATCATAAGGAACCAGGGGTGTAGGGGTGTGTGTGTGTTCATTCATTTATTTAAAAGCTTGACGTGCATTGGGCTGTGGAGTCTAGGGAACCAGTGTAGACATTTTACGCCTACCAATGTACCATACAAAAGTGGCATAACCTCTTTAGTCCATTTTCTACTAATCTATTCTATTTTTTCAGTGTAGAGACATGGAAAACAGCAGCACAAAGAAAAATTGTTCTCTAGAAAGTCCAGGAACTCACCTGTGCTAGATGAATGATATTCCTAACACCTAGAAATTTTTTTCTTCAAAAGATTGTTTTCCTTACTACCATTTGATTCAACATCTGTGTTCCTCCTCTCTTTCTCCTACCCTCCCTTCCTCCCTAGCTCCCTTCCTTCTTCCCTTTTTTCTTCTATTCCTTCCTCTCCTCCCCTTTCTCCTCTTCTTTTTTTGTTGTTATTTTTATTTTATGTGGATGTGTGTATTGCCCACATGTATGTAAGTGCACCAGATCCCCTGGAACTGGAGTTACAGACAGTTGGGAATTACCATGTGGGTGGGAACTGAACCAGGGTCCTCTGCAAGAGCATTAAGTGCTCTTAACTACTGAGCCATCGCTAAAGAATGCCTGCATTGGGTTCTGTGTTGTGGATTTTAAGGGGTTATATGTAATACTTATGAAGGAGCTGGCATAGTTACTGGGGTGAGGTGACTCTTTTTCCCTCACAAATTGTGGTGGACCAGATCATCCTTTCAAAGATTATTTCTCCCCATCATCCTACCTTGGGGAGGCCCCTTTGCCCCTTTGAGGCCCCTTTGCCCAGACGGAGAGTTCCCAACTTGCCTGGTAAGTTAGCCGGATCCCACCACTCAGTGTCCATTGCCCTACTTTGGACCAGCTCTCTTCCCACTGCTCCAGGGATCACATCTACCCTGCATAGCTAGTCAGAAAATACCCCCATGGTTGCCGTCTTCCTGCTTTGGAACTAGACCGCTCATACTGCTGGAGTGCTCCTGACTAGCTTGCCTGGAACCATCCAGTCCCTCCATCCTACTAAATTTTCGCCTTCCTGCTCTCTGTCTGACCCACCCTCACTTTTTTAGGGTCTCTTTCTCAGGGTGCTATGAGACAAACCACATAACATTTTTATCTGAATTTTTCATTTTATATCTTGGATAGGAAGGGGGAAAATGGAGAAAGTTACTAGGAAACAAACAGACACCGCTCTGCTCAGCCTCCATTCCAGATCGCTTCCACGTCCACCCACGGTCTCCGTTAACTTTCGCCCATGCATCTTGGGCCCCACAGTCTCCCTCCAGGTTGGTAAATGTCTCCCCTCGTGTCCACGTGGGTGAGACACCAGAGCCATCTTTCTCTCCATGCCCAGCTTCCATCCCAAGATGGCATCCAGGGAGAGTTAGCCTCCCTCCATGGCTAACTCTCTGCAGTCAATTCTCCAAAGCAGGCCCTGCCACTTGGAGGAACCAGGCCCTTGGGACACACCCGCCAATAAAAAATGAAAAGTGATGGGGCTGGAGAGATAGCTCTGCAGTTAAAAGTACTGGCTGCTTTTGCAGAGGACCAGCGTTCAGTTCCTAGCACCCTTGTGGGGGCCAACAATTATCAGTAGCTCCAGTTCCAGGGGATCTGATGCCCTCTCCTGACCTCCACAAACATTGCATGACACAGGTGCACTTACATATATGCAGACAATACACTCCTGCACATAAAATAAAAATAATAAATAAAATATTTTTTTAAATGAAAAGTGGGGGCTGGAGAGATGGCTCAGTGGTTACGAACACTGGTTGTTCTTGCAGAAGACCCGGGTTTGAATCCCAGCACCCACATGGCAGCTGATGATTGTTCATAACACCAGTCGCAGGAGATCTGATGGCTTCTTCTGACCTCTGTGGGCATTACATGACACAGCTGTACTTACCTACATGCAGGCAATACATGCATACACATAACATAAAAATAATAAAAAATTTTTAAGCGATGAAAAGTGAAAAGTTGAAGCACAATCTAATTAACTATTCATACCTGATCAGAAAGCAACCAAGCTACAACCACAATAAAAATAGAACCAAACTTCAGTTCAACAAAGGCAGGCTATAAGTTCATATCACACACGTAACTAACAAAATAAGTCCATATGCCCAGGTCACAACACAAAAACACAAATGATGTGAAAAACCAAGATAATACGCTTTCACCAAGCCCAACAGTTCTACAGAAGTGTTCTACAATGAGAACTACTCAGAGGAACCCCAGGACACAGAACCTAAAAGAACAATCATAGATATGATTAAAGAATTCAAAAATTTTAAATACACAAACAACTCAAATTACTCAGAGACTAGTAATAAACTCCTGACTAAAGGTCAAGAAACTTCAAATATCTGAATGAATGAAATGACAAAAGCAATTCAGGATTTGAAAAGTGAATTCATGAAAGAGATAGAAATAGTGAAGAAAACTCAAGCTGAAATGAAGATGGAACTGGAAAGCTCAACAAGCAAATTTGAAATGGCAGGAGAAACCCTCCCCAGCAGAATGAATCAAATGAAAAACAGAATATCAAGACTGTATGATAAAGTTGAAGAATTGGACACCTCAGGTGAAGAATATGAAATTTAAAAAAAGAACAGAAATGAAATATTCAGGAAATGTGGGACATGGCGAAAAGAATAAATCCATGCATTAAAGACGCAGACGAAGAAGAATCTCAGGTCAATGGCATTGACCAGATCTACCATAGGATTGTAGAAGAAAACTTCCCTAAATTAAAGAAAGTCATACCCATAGAGATACAAGAAACACACAGAACACCAAATAAATAGGACCAGAACAGAAACTCCCTCATAGCATATCATAGTAAAAAAAACCCTAAATGTACATAACAAAAACCCTAAATGTACATAACAAAAACCCTAAATGTACATAACAAAACCCCTAAATGTACATAACAAAAACGGGGTACTGAAAGCTACAATCAATTACACATAAAAGAAAACCTATCAGAATTACAGCTAACTTTTCAGTGCAAACTATAAAAGCCAAAGGAGCCCAGATCAAAGTATTCCAAGCTCTAAATGATGCCAACCAGAATACTTTACCCAGAAAAACTATCATAGTCAAAAGAGGCTACAGAAAAAAAAACAAAAACAAAAACAAAAACGAAGCTATAATCATGGAAATACAAAATAGGACTAAGAACATAAACAGAAAATGACAGTAACAAATACACATCTTTCAATTATAACTTTAAATATCAAGGGCCTTAAATCCCCAGTCAAAAGAACACTGAGGATGTTCAAGGATAGGCACTACCTTAGGGTGAAAGGATGGGAAAAAAATTCAAAGCGAATGGCACTAAGAAAAAAGCAGACATTTTTATTCTAATGTCTGACCAAATAGACTTCAAACTAAACTTAATTAGAAAAGATAAAGAAGGTCATTTCATTCTGATCAAGGAAACAATAAACCAAGAAAGCAGTACAATCATGAACATATATACACCAAACTCTGGTACACCCATTTTCATAAAAAGAGTACTCCTAGACTTCAAGACACTAACTCCAACTCAGTAATAGTAGGTGATTTCAATACCACATTTTCTACAATAGACAGGTCATCTCGACAAAATATGCAGAAACCATGTGAATTAAATGATATTATACATCAAATAGACCTAACAGACATCTATCTAATAGTCTACCCTATCACCAAATAATACACATTCTACTCAACAGCCCATGGAAGTTTCTCTAAGATTATTTCTACCCATGATCATTCTGAAAACCCCACAAGGTGTGTAGATAGGGACAAAACCACAATTTACATGATATTCTAATATATTTGGGGTATTTCGAGGCTGTAGGCACTTGATGGTGGCAACTGTGAAAGTGCCTGGGGCTTTCATTTCTAATATAGTGGGAAGAATCTAACTGTAGCTTCAAGGATATTTACACAAAGGGGCCTGATATGTCATCATTTTCTTAACCCCATAACTCTTAACCCTTAGCTTTTAGCTCAAGCAGTATATCTCTCAGGAAACCTTTCGGGAACTCCAGGTGGCTTTAAAAGCCCCTTCTTAGAATATTCATCTTCCCCAAACATTGCTTCTCTCTACCCCATCCAGTAACTTGTCATACTGAAATGATTTATGTGTCCATCAATTCTCCAAAATTGGACTGTTAGCTAAGGGCAGACATAAGATCTTGCTTTTCTTTGTATCTCCAATACTCAAGCCCATAAAGGCCATTCAACATCTGAAGTAAGAACTGTGGGAAATGGGAATAATAACATCTCCTTTCTTTCTTGAAGAGTTGTGATGATTGTGATAAAGCACATAAAGTCACTGTTCAGTAACAACACCACACAGAAACACAGCTTCTCCCTTACTATACGGCCATCACTGAGTCTTTCCAGGAGGGTGGAGAATTGGTTAGAGCATAATATTTCCTGCCACAGGCAGACACATGATAAAATCCCACCTAAAACTCTTGCTCCTTCTAGACTCATAACTTGGAAGAAATGGATGCTGTGCTATATTTTACAAGTCTACCTTACAGTATATGCTGAGTTGATGCATTTATAATAGTGAAGTCCCAAGCCCACCCTAAAATGCACAAAAATGCATTAAAAGTCTATCAGTGCTGAGGGTTTGCTTTCTTTTCTTTCAGCTCTTCTTTAGTAAATTCTCTACCACTTATTTTCTGAAAACGTCTATATTTACATCTGCAGTTTATCATTAAGCTTAACTAAAGTCAGGGATAGGGCCATCTCGGCAGGTAAAAGCACTTGTTCCTCAAGCCTGATGACCTGAGTTTGATCCTCATAACTCATATAGAAAATGGAAGGAGAGAACCACCTCCACAAAGTTGTCCTCTGACCTCCACATCATGCTGTTTATGTCCACATGTACATGCCACACACACTAATATAATAATTCTTTTAAATTTTATTGATTTAGGAATTTCATACAGGACTGGAGAGATGGCTCAGCAGTTAAGAACACTGGCTGTTCTTGCAGAAGACCGGGGTTCGAATCCTAGCTCCCACATGGCAGCTAACAACTGTTTGTAACTCCAGGGGATCCAAAAGCCTCTTCTGACCTCTGCAGGCATTGCATGACACAGGTGCACTTACCTAGATGCAGGCAATACACACATACACATAGAATAAAAATAATAAATATTCTTAAAAAAAGAATTTCATACAATGTATTTTGACCATATTCATACCCTCTTCCCCTCTCTACCCTTACCTTATTATTTCCACCGACTTCATGTCCTCTATTATTATTTGTCTTTTTTTTTAAGGCCTATAGAGTCTAATCTGTTTCCCAAGGGCTCTTCAGTGTGATTCTAGCTATTGGAGTCTGGTCAACCTACTAAGTGTCATACCAGTAAGGAAGCTGACTATCCCTCTCCAAATATCCATCAAATGTCAATAGAGCTGGGGCTGGAATAGAAGTCTGAGTCCTCAAGTCAAGGAAACAGCAGACCTCAGAGTAAATAGTAGAAAGAGCAAAGTCCCACTTTGCTGGGGTGTCTACTGACTCTGTACCCTGTCCTCCCTGAAGGCATAGCATCTTTTCACCATTGTGCTCAATACCATGGAGAAATTTTTTAAGACTTTTTGGAAAATTTTTTATTGAATTTTTATGTATATCATACAGAACATCTTAATCATCTTTATACCCCATTCTTCATTGACACCCTCCATAGCTCCACACTGGAATTTATGCATTCTGTCATTTGTGTTAAGGCTTATCAAGTCAAGTTACTGTCCCTAGACTTCCCTCAGTGAAACTTCATCCACTGAGGTCTAGTCAGCTTCTCCAGAATCCCTCCCTTTAAGAAGATCAGCTCTCCCTCACCCAGCAGTAATCAGCTGCCAATGGTTCTTTGGCTAACTTGGGGCCTGCTGCCCATTTCCGCAGTTCTGAGCTGGATTTTTGTCTGCTTGAGTTTGCATGGGTCTTGTGTATGCTGACTCCATTGCTGTAGGTTCATATGTGGTCCCAGAAGCCTGTAGAACTCTATTTCCATTTGGACATGTACCTCCTCCCTGGCTCTGACAATCTTTCTGCCCTCTCTTCAGCAATGGTTCCTGAGTTCTAGGTGGGTGAAGTTTAATATAAGTCTGTCCAAGGACCTACACTCTGCAGATTCTTATTCTCTACACTTTGACCATTTGTGTTGTTTTGTGTTCCTGGTCCTCTGCTGCATGAGGGAGCTTTGTTGATGAGAGTCGGGAGATGCATTAGTGTTCTCCCTACGCCTTGTTCCACTATGTTCCGTGAACTAAGGTGCATTGCAGATGTATGATTTAGGCTTGGGCAATTCACAATCTCTGTGGATGACCAGTTGTGGAACTCTGTAATAGTCTCCATCTGATGCAAAAGAAGCTTCTTTGGTGAGTGGTGACTGAGATACTTGTCTGTAAATGTAAGGATCCATATTTTGCACATAGCAAGAAATTACATTTGCCTAAGGATATGACAGCCTTGGGGTTTTCGCTAAGATCGATGACTTCTCCAGCCATGTGCATTTGGGCTATGTTTATAGTTCTATACACGAATTCCTCCCATGGAGTGGGCTTTAAGTCCAATTACATAATGGTTGATTACCCCCAAGATAAAAGCACTACTACTGCCCCAGTATAGTTTGCTGTGCTGGTCTTTGATGTAGTTATTAGGCCTTAAAGATGGGTTGGACCATCGATTGATGTTCTCCTTTAGTAGCTTGTGTAGCACTCTTCAAAACTATGACAGCTAGCCTTCACGGGAGGTGGCTTCCAGGTCAGTTCCAGCTCCATTACTCCAAATCCTGTATCCAAATTCTTCAGGAATTGGGTCTTACCTTCAGGTTCTTTGGGGACAATCAAAGACTGTGGCAATAACCAATACCACAGAGGAATTTTTGTATAGTTATGCTCTCTATCACTAGCACACACAGCGATGAAAATACTAATGCCTACTATTTATTGAGGACTTGCTGTGTGCCAGGACCCTATGGGCATTTTATAGATATTATTTCATTTATTCTTCTTAGCCTACTACCAGAATTGGCATTTGTGTCTATTTCCCAAAAGAAAATAAGGTACAGGTAGGTTAAGCAGGACTAGACAATAGCAGGGTGGGTTTCCATCCACTCTGCTTTGGAGATAGAGCCACTGATATGAGAAAGCGCATGCTATAGCTTCCAGTTTGTCTGGCTTTTACAGACTTTGCACATATTTAAAGATGGCTACAAAGAATATGTATCTGTGTACACCCAGCAGGGCAGAACGCAATCACTGACTCTCTCTGGGCACAATTAATGATTTGAGTGTTTTTCTTTGCTATTCACATAAAGTACTGTGAATGAAAACAACTTTGAATATAAATTTGCAATATATATGGATTTTTGTTAAATAGTTAACTGCATATATGCCTAAAGACTGTTTCTGTGTATCTTCAGTGCCTAGCACTGAACCCAGCACATTCTTCATTGAACAAATTATGATTGAAAACTCAAAGAAGCAAAATGTTAACTGTAACATTAATGAAACTGTTATTTTTACACTTACCTCTAAACAATGTTTTTTATTCAGCATGGGATACGCCTTCTTAAATTTTTAAGTGCATAATACAAGATTGCTTACTAATTGTGCAGTATTATACAGTATATACAGTATGTACAGAGTACTATACATCAGCTTTCTGTACTACTTCATTTTGCATGACTACAACTTTATTGAGTTCATGGCAACTCCCAGTTTCCTACTCCTCCCAACTTTTGGCAGCTACCATTTATTCTAGCTTTTGAATTTTAGCCATATCATGTAGGTGAAGTCATTCAGCATTTGTCTTTCTATGGCTGGGTCAGTTCTCTTAACAAAATGCTATCAAAGTTCATTTCATGTTGTCCCATATGGCAGGATTTCCTACATTTTTAAGGCTGAAAAAACACCCCATTGTATATATATACAGCACACATCCTTTATTCATGTATCCATGGGTGTTTAGGTTGTTCCCACTTCTTGGCTATTGTGAATAGTGCTATGATGAACATGGGGATGCAGGTGTCTCTTCCACATCCTGATTTCCATTCTTTTTAACAAATGCCCAGAAGTAGGATTATTGGATCCGATCATAGTTCTATTTTTAGGATTTTGAGGAAACGCCATATTTTGAATTTCCTCCATTTTCTGTGTGTCTGTTTTATATTCTCACAAATAATGTACAAAGAGAAAGTGTATTTTTAATAATCAAATACATAAATCTGTATTTACAAAAGGCATTTGGAAAACAATGCATCAAAACTAAAAGCTGTTCAAGAAGGTACAGTCTGGGCCAGTTTATTTCTGAAGACTCTAGAGGAGAACAGGAGGGAACAAGGAATGTTCTGCCACTGGTAACTGCTTCTCTTGTACCTGCTCTGCTGGGACTTACTGGCCCAAAATGAGGAAAGCAGCTGGATAAGAGATGCTATTTCAATACTACGGCATATATGCAGCTACTTAAAAATAATAGTTGCAGTGGAGATTTTGCAGTCTATAATTGTAGAAACATGAAAAACATTTATGATATGCTATATGAAAAGTATGTGAAAAATAGTGAGTGGTAGGCTTTAGAATGTTTGTACTTTCATTTTCAAAAATATTAATGGCATATGTCTATGCTCTCCAAAATATGACCCACCAGAGTAATAGCGAGCTCACCCTAGAGTTTAGGGGGAATGTAGAACCTTTAGTACCACCTCAGGTTTACAGATCAGAATTTACATTTTAACAAGTGTTGTGGTTTGAATGTGAAGTTTCCCCCAAAGGAAAATGTGTTTGAGTACTTGGTGCCCAGCTGGTGGCTTCTGTTTGGGTAGGCTGTTGGGGGATTTATAAAATGGGGCTTGGACAGCAGGTGGTTGGGGGCAGCCTTCCTAATTTATTCCTGCCTCTTCTTCAGGCCTAGCTCTCTCTGCTTCCTCTCTGCGTTGTAATATGAGGAGGCCCAGGCACAGACTCTGACCCCTCTGAACTCTACTATGCTTCATCACCACCACACACTCTGACCCCTGTGACCTCTGCTTTGCCTAATCACCACCATGGACTGAAATTCCCCTGAAACCATGAGCTAAAATGAATCTTTCCTCTCTTAAGTTGCTGCCTCTGTCAATTTTGTTCAGCAATGGGAAAAATAACAAATACAAGAAGATTCTTGAGTGATTCTCATACATAAAGTGGCTTATGTTATCTTTTTAAGAAACAAAGATGTTTATTGAATGAATTAGCTCATTTTGGTATTCAATCCATACTGTGAGTTGTTAGCACAGAGGTTTTTATCTCCATTCTACAGGTGAGGCAAAGAGATTGAATTTCAGTGACATGCATCATTTAAGACAAGCACTCGACCATCTTCTGATTGTGAGGCTACAGATCAATTCAGGTTCACACCATGTTATGTACCAGACCTTCTAGCCTGTGGTCTTAAGTGGGCCATCCTCTGTCACCCTCTTTAGGCCCTACCCAACCTCATGTGAAGAAGTCAACAGAAGCCACAATTTCAGGAATAAGACAAATTGAGGCTCCTAAAAACATGCTATTAGTCACTGGTGGTATTCACTTGACTCCTAGTCCAGGAAGTTGGGGCTTAGTATTAAAGAAACACTTAGAAGTGAGGGGTTGGGAGAGATTCCTTAATTTAAAGCTATCTTGACTCTCAAATAATCCAATTCCACCCATTAAAAATATTTTATTTTTAGTTTTGTGTGTGTGTGTGTGTGTGTGTGTGTGTGTGTGTTTGGGTACATGCACATGAGTTCAAGTGCCCTTGGAGGCCAGAGGCAGGCCTCAGATTCCCTGGAGCTTGAGTTACAGGAAGTTGAGAGTCACCCTACATGGATGCTGGGAACCAAACAGAAGTCCTGTGGAAGAGCAGTCCAAGAGCTTAATCATGGAACCATCTCTCTGGCTCCATAATCCCACACATTTTAAAAGAGAATAAAGACTCTGAGAGGGAGATGACTAGGTCCAAGTAGGAGAGCCAGAAGCAGAGCTAGGAGATTGTATTAGTCACTTTTCTGTTGCTGTGATAGAAACAGTGACCCAAGCAATTTATAGAAGGAAGAGTTTATTTGAGCTTACGGTTCCAGGGGAATTACAGTCTGTCATGGCAGGGAGGCATGGTGGCTGGAGGTGGCTGGAGCAGGAGCAGCAGAAGCTAAGCTCTCACATCATCGCAGAGGCACAGGAAGCAAGAGAGCAGCTGGAGATCCAGCAAGGCTTAAGAACTCTGTAAGCCCACCCCCAGTGACATGCTTCCTCCAGGATAGCCACACCTTCTAAAACCTCCCAAAACAGCGCCACCATCTGGGGACAAAATGTCCAAATACTTGGAGCTTATGGGGGACATTTTCATTGAAAACATCACAGAGATACTGTTATAGAGGGCAGCACAGGTGTTGAGATACAGGGTTGTGTGGCTTGGAGCACCTGTAAAGTACTAGGACTGGAGAGACCTCCCACTACTTCCCAGGTGAGGAAGGGGTATGGATGTTCAGAACAGGCCCCTTAATGCTATAACATTGCAGCATTCAGTACTGTTTCAAAGATGCATCCTGGCATTTCATACTGAGAAAGGAATGTCTTCTCTGCTGGCTAGTATATTTTGTGCCTTCAATGCTTTTGCCCTCTTTAACCATTGAGAAAACAATGTAAAGGTGATTTAAAGGGTGAAATTTAGATAGGCATGGTGGTACACTTCTGTAACCCCACACTAAGGAAGCAGATTGAAAGTTTAGGTCATCCTCTACTGCATGACTTCTTTGAAATTAATCTGGGCCCTGTCTCAAAAAAAACTTAAAGAAACAAAATTACTTTAATTTCTGCTGAAAAGTCATAATTTTATTACATACCCACAATGCACTTCTCATAAATACTTTTTTAAAAGCAGGATTTGAGACAAACTTGTGCAGGAGAATAGAATTGCATATTCAACTAAAATGTCTAAAAAATTCAACTATTTTGAATTTGCCTCCAAGAGGACTTTCATAAAACCTACAGGAAATTGAGAATCATTAAAATACATCATTACATAAAGATAAATGGAGAAATGGAACAGTCATAAGATTACCAGAGGTCAGATTGCTCCTTTAAGAACCACAGAAATTTCATGACAAGGGAAGATTTTGTGGAACAATATTTCATCAGGAGATAATACCAGCATCTCATTAGGCTAAAGGGAGATGATAGATGATAGATGATCAATTTTCATTACAGCTACTCTGTTCACAATAATACCTGTGCCTTCTCCAAATGATAGAAGATACTCATATGATACCTAAATAACCCCAAATACTGAGTGAACTCAGCATTTTTTAAAAATGCTCAAAATTGTTTCTCTTCCAATGAGAGAGTTAGGCATAAAATTTACATCGTCTATGTAGAAAACATTTGAGCATCCTGCAGGTAAAAAAGTAACATATATTTTGCTATAATAAGACATTTAAATACAAAATCTTTGTGCTTGAAAGTAATTTCTAAAGTTTCTAAAATGAGTTTAAATGTTTTCAGTAAAAAGAATTCCTGTAAGTGTCCATAGTTATCATTATAAATATTCTCTTTATTCTGTTTTCAAGACATATTTTAATTCCCACATTGAATATTGTACTATACACTTATTTGGTTACTTTCCCCTTGTATGACTCACCTATTAGAATGAAAGCAAAGGGTTTTTTTTTTTGTAATGTGTGTATGTGTGTGTGTTATATGCATGTGTGTGCAGGTATGCATACCTGTATATGCATATGTGAAGATCACAGGATGATGCTGGTACTCTGCTTTATCTCTGTCAGCCTTATTCCCTTGAGACAGGGTCTCTCACTGAACCTGTGCTAGACTGGCAGCCAGTAAACTCCAGCAGTCTGCCTGGGTTTCAGCTGTGCATACTGCAATATCCAGCTTTTGGGGGTTAGGATTTGAACTCAGGTTTCAGGGTTGTGCAGCAAATGCTCTTATCTACTGAGGCATCTCCCTCAGCCCCACCTCCTGCTTCTTAATGCTATGTTTTCAGTACTGTGGATAGTTCCTAGCACAAAGCAGGGGCTCAATGAATAACTACTGATCAATGAATTCTCATCTCTATTTTCCTATACCTTCTAAATGTCCTGTGTATTCATTGTATAACTGGAAGTAAAAATAGTAAGTTATTATGAAAGTAACAGAATACAAGTGACCAAAAGATCTGAATACCAAATATTCCCTTATTTTTTATCATGTCCTCAGTACCTTCCCACCCTCAGTGCATTCCTAATCAAGTTTATGATAAAACAAATAAATTAATCAGCAAGTGATTGGATTATCATAAATATGAAAGCAGGGCTTGAGAGATGGCTTAGTAGTTAAGAACACTTTCTGTTCTTCCAGAGGACTGAGGTTTGATTCTCAGCCACCCACATGGTGGCTAACAACTCTAACTCCAGTTCCAGGCCATCCAACACCCTCTTCAGGTA
This sequence comes from Nannospalax galili, assembly GCF_000622305.1. Lineage (NCBI taxonomy): Eukaryota > Metazoa > Chordata > Mammalia > Rodentia > Spalacidae > Nannospalax > Nannospalax galili. Next base: position 2,341,316 of record NW_008347536.1, on the reverse strand, counting down.
TTGCATGCAGTGGTGCACTTACATACATGCAGGCAAAACACTTATACACATAAAGTCAAAAATAAATAACAATATTTAAAACCAACAGAAATAAGGAAAAAATGTGGAGAGTACTTTCTATATAATTATCCTCTAAGAACTCTTGTTCCTTTCCATCACATCACTTTCAAAATTGGGTTTGTCTTTTCAAAAACATTATCATAGAAACAATAGTTGAACCATGAGTTGAAAATTGGATATTAAGGTGCTTTTATTTGTGTGGTGCTGAGTAAAAAAGGACATGTTATGCACCACAAGATTAGAGAGACAACCACAGGTTTTATTGCTGTTTATTACTAAATTTGGCAGTGCTTATTTTTGTACTTATCCTGTTTGATCTGATTGGAGTTGATGAAGCACAAATATTAGAACATACCTTCAGTTATACTTGGGAAGCTTTCAAGCATATTTTCTTCAGAAACGTTTTTTGTCTCCTAGTCTTTGGCAATTATACATGTGCTAGACCCTTAACATTGTCTCTCTTGTCCGTAAGGCTCCATTACTTTTATTCAAGCTTCCTTCCCTCTGCTCTAAAAATAAACCATTTCTACTGACTCTCTCCTGGTTGTCTAACCCTGCCTTGTGTGACCCAACAGACGCTAGAAATTTCAATGGAGAATTTTTATTTCATATATTTTTCTTTTCAGTTCTGTACTACTTAATATTCCATTTTATATGTTATTTTATTTGATAATTGGTCAAAATTGCTTATCCTTCAATGAGAAATGTAGACATAAACCTTATATTACCAGCATGTTTCCCTTATATCTCTGAACATAGCTCTAACCATTGCTCTAGTACCTTGCTAGATAATTCTAATATCTGATTCATCTAAGAGTTTGTGTCTGTGTATTAACTTTTCTGTAAGGCATGATTTAAAGTCTCCTGTTACTTTGTACTACTTTAAAAATTATTACATTTATTTATTTGTGTATGTATGTTTATATGCATGAGAACATGCATGCCACTATTCACCTGTGGAAGTCAGTTCTCTCCTTCCACCATGTGGATCCTAGGGATCAAACTCAAGTTGTGAGGTTTGATAGCAAGTGCTTTTACACTTGCTATCAACCCACTTTATAGAGATTTCGAATTATATGTTGAACACTTTGATATGTTGTGTCTACTTTTTCCACTTTTGTCATTTTTGCAGTGACTTCAGGTTATCGTGTTTCCTCTTTTCCTGTATTTTTAAATATTTTATAATTTTCATTTATGGAAGAATAGGCTTTATATAAACTATTCTTCCAGAGCACAAAAATTCATCCCAGATTTTGATGCCTTAGAAAATGTTCCACAAGGATGTTAAGAGTGGTTAGAAATGAGACTAGTACCTATGATAATGGCCCAGGGAAAGTTTTGCAATTAGATGAAAAGGAAAGTTTGTGTTAAGAGTCTGATCCCTTAACTTCCAAGTCTTCAATAAATGGCTGGAAACTGATCCTGGATTCAAGTGCCGTGAGCTTCTAGACAGACATGTAGTTTGTGTTGAGAGCCAAGCTGATGACCTTGGCTGGTCTTTTCACAGGAAGGAGAAAGTGTATGCTGTGATTCTTCCTAGAGAGACATGAACAGACACCTATTCACCCCAGATAGGGTACCAACAACAGACCAAAGAAACCATTCCACTCAAGTCTAACTGAATGAAACTGAGTTTATTAAGGTTATTAATAGGAGTAAGGATGAGGGGATACTTACAGAGGCATGGGTGAACAAAGGGCAGCTGTATCTCCAAAAGCCCATCACAAAGTGGTGATGACTCATAAAAGCATCTCTGGAGCTCCCTGAGCACCATGCAGACAGCTTGGCCTATCTGAGAGCCTTTTCCCTCAACAACTCTTGCTGCTTGTAGAACTTTGAGGAAGGGCCTTATGAATCTTGTTTCAGGAGCATCCTGAGACTTGTGAGTTTTGTTTACTTTCTGAGCCTTAAAAAGCCTCCCTGGTCCCTTCAGTAGGGAATGTTTTAATTTTGAAGAAATAACATCAAAACAGAGTATGAGAAGGGAAACCGAAGCAGGAGTTGAACCTTAGGGAAGAGACAGAATTAGGACAGCCAGGGGACTCAAGAGCCAGATGACCGGAAGAGTGGTTATGGTGACAGAATGGAGTTACCAAAGGAATGTTGGCTAATAACATCATGTGCTTTAAACTAACCAGGTGAGCTGAAGTCCAAGAAGCTCCCATTGGATCTTCAGGTGGACTATCACTACCTTTGACGGAGACTGGGATGGCACATTGGAGAAGGTTTAAAGTGAATGGAAGGTGAGGAGGTTCACATCATTCTGCATCTACAGATGCCTTCAAAGCTTTTCACTCAGTTTCCAAATACACATTTCACACTATTTTCAAAGAACAATGTTACAGAGAATTCTTTTTTTTACTATTAATTTTATTTTATGTGTATGAGTGTACTGCCTGCATGTATGTAAGTGCACCTGAGTCATGCAATGCCCACAGAGGTCAGATTCCCTGGAACTGAAACTGGAGTTATGGGTGGTTGATAGCTGCCATGTGGGTGCTGGAAACCAAATCTTGGTCCTCTGCAAGAGTAGCCAGTGCTCTTGACTGCTGAGACATCTCTCCAGCCCCTACAGACACTTCTTGACCTACAATATTTGATTTATGATTTTTTTTAAGCTTTGTAATGGTTTGAATACATTCAGTACAAAACTGTACTTTGACTTTGGAAGTTTGATCTTTCTCCAGGCTGACTGTATGGGGTGTGATATCATTTCACAATGTAGAGCAATGGCACCACACCACACCTCCCAGCCAGCCATGCAACCACAAAGGCAAATAAGCAATATTTACAAGTATCACTAAGCAATGATGGCCAGTTAGCTATTTTAAAGCATTTAAAACTTATAGATTTTCAATTATTCTTTATCATATTATAAATCCATCACAAATTGAAGAAGGTCTGTACATAAAGCCATTTTTAGTTCCATTAATATGTGACTATCCTTGAATGAAGTGGCATCTAATTATATTTCCAAAAAATTTAAAAGGGGGGATAGAAAGATGGCTTAGTGGTTAAGAGCACTGAGTGCTCTTCCAGAAGACCCAAGTTCAATTCCCAGCACTCACATGGCGGCTAACAACCATCTGTAACTCCAGTACCAGGAGAATCCAACGCCCTCTTCTGACTTCTGGAGGCATTGCACAACACAGCTGCACTTGCACACATGCAAGCAATACACTCATACACATAAAATAAAAATAGTAAGTATATTTTTTAATTTAAAAGAAAACTACTGCCAAAAAGATTCTACTAGAAATTTCAGTTGTATCTTTTCAACATAGTGCTTGAAACTCTTGCTAGAGCAACAAGACAGGAGAAGGAAATTAAAGGAGTACTAATTGGAAAAGAATAGGGCAAATTATCAGTTTTTGCAGATGATATGATACTATACCTAAGAGATCACAAAAGGTCCACCAGAAAACTCCTAGAACTGATCAACACTTTTAGTATAGCGGCAGGTTATAAAATCAATCTACAAAAATCGATAGTCTTTCTATATACCAATAACAAGCAATTGGTTAAAGAGTACATGGAAACACTCCCTTTACAATAGCTGCAAAAAATAAAATACAATAAATAAATAAATAAATAAATAAATAAATAAATCTCGGAATAAACCTGACCAAGAGATTGAGGAAGACACCAGAAGATGGAAGGACCTCCCATGCTCATGGTTTGGAAGAATTAATATTGTTAAAATGATCATCCTACCAAAAGCAATATATAGACTCAATGCAATGCCAATCAAAATCCCCGTGACATACTTCACAGAATAAGAAAAAAACCCTAAAATTCATATGAAAGCACAAAAGACCCGGGATAGCCAAAGCAACCCTGAGCACACAGTGCAATTCTAGGGGTTCACCATACCAGATCTCAAACTATATTACAGATCCATAGTCATAAGCAGTAACTAGTAACTTACAAGATATAGGTGTAGGAAAGGATTTTTTAAATCAGACAGAAGCTGCTCATGAATTAAGGTCAGCAATCAACAAGTGGGACCTCATTAAACCAAAAAGCTTCAGTACACCAAAAGAAACAATCAAAAAAGTGAAGAGAAAACCCACAGAATGGGAAAAAAACTTCACCAGTGACACATCTGACAGAGGTTTAGTAACTTACAAGATATAGGTGTAGGAAAGGATTTTTTAAATCAGACAGAAGCTGCTCATGAATTAAGGTCAGCAATCAACAAGTGGGACCTCATTAAACCAAAAAGCTTCAGTACACCAAAAGAAACAATCAAAAAAGTGAAGAGAAAACCCACAGAATGGGAAAAAAACTTCACCAGTGACACATCTGACAGAGGTTTAACACCCAGAATATATAAAGAACTCAAAAAACAAAGACTCGAGAAACCAATTAAAAGATGGGCTAAAAGATCTGAACAGAGAGTATCTATAAATATCCTTTTTCTCCTCGAGATATTTCATAATTTCATCAAATCAATCTGCTAATTAGTTTGAATCCCAAGCTGCCATTTGCTAATGATATGGATCTGGGTTTAATCTTCCTGAGCATCAAGTTCCTGCCACAGTTAATAACAATGATAACAATGGCATTTATATAATGTGTACTCCCCTAGGCATTGCTATAAGCTTTATATACAATAAATAATGGAATACATCTAATAACTTTACTACATAATACTGTTATCACCCATACTTCAGATGACAAATTGAAATAAAGATATTTGCCTAAACTCACAAAGCTAAAGAGTCAGGATTTGATCACACAAATATAGTACTCAGTAACTTAAAACCTATATTACTTTAATTTATTCATTCATTTAATGAAGAGTTAAAAGTCTTGAGTGTAAGTTTCAGTTAGACAGTTTGAAATCTGGCATTTAAATGAGAGCTTTAAGCTTAATGTATGCTTTCTAAGCTAATAGTCTTTTAAAATGTTCTGAGTTGCTGAGAGTATCTCATGTCTTGAAGTTTTTGAGAATATAAATGGGAACTCAAGTAAAGTCCAAATGACCATGAGGGCTTAGTGAGTATATCAGGATTCAGTTTTATAACTTGGAGACATGATTACCCTCACAGTCAACATGTCTGAGAACAGCTGAGAACGAAGCCAGAAGACAGCATATGGCACAGCAGTTGGGGGCCATCACTCACATCAGTCCAGCTGCCCAGAACTTCATAATAGAAAGTGTTTAATTGAAAAGGGCAGAGTCTTAATAAGGGACCAGGGAATCCATTGGAACATGAAAGGCGTAAGAACAGAATCAGGGCTGTTTTTAACAAAAAGTACAAGAAAACTTCATCATAACAGGTAATGATCCTCTGGGAAGAAAGAAAACAGCATTGATTGGGGAGACAGGCAGATCGAGGTGTGGTGTTGAATAATGTTGACTCAGGGGATGGAAAGAAACTGGATATAAACCTGGCCTTAACCTTGGCACAGTCCCTTACTCTCTTTAAATCCTGGTTCCTTCATAAAACAGTGATAATGTCTACTCTGGAAACGTACAATGAGGAAAAGAGATAATGTAAGAAAAGATGCCAGTGGTGTTACTCAATAAAGCAAAAATCTGCCTAGACTTGTAATAATATAATAACCAAATCTGAAAATTTAAATATACAGCAGATTGAAAAACCAAATCACAGAGCAACTATATAATCAAATATTATACAACCATTTATAATTATTTCTTAACACAATATGGAAATATTTAACATAAAGTTACATGAATGGTATTACATAAATGCATATAACCATGATTATTTTATTTTTAGATTTTGTGTTTTGGGTTTTTTTTTTTGAAGCAATGTGTCCCTATATAGCATAGGCTGGCCTGAAATTTGCTATGCAGACCAGGTTGGCCTCAAACTCAAAGAGATCCACCTGCCTCTGCCTCCTGAGTGCTGGGACTACAGGCATGTGCCACCATGTCTGGCAATTATGCTTTTTAAAGAAAATATTTAAATAAAAACCAATGGTGATTATTATTTATGTTGAAAGATTATAGGTCATTTTGGTTTCCTTTATGTATACTAAAATCCCAAGGTTTTGTGATTTTCCAGGTTTTCTGTGGTGAGGATGAAAATAGAAGTATGATAGGAGATAGGTCACAGGTGTTTTAATGTTACTGGTTTTACCCATCTTAGTGTGTTATTTTAATTCACTGGTCCCCAAATCCAACATTGGCTTAACCCCTGGGAAAATGGCAAGAATCCAACAGAAACCAAAATCATGTACCGAGAAGAATTAAAGGATTTTAGCTAACTTACTTAGGCTGGTTTTGTCTGGCTGAGTGTGCCTCATTCAGAGAGGAAGTGGTGTGTCAACAGAAAAGAATTTAATTCTTTACAGCAAAAAGAGGTGGTCAGGGAAGAGAAAGAAAAACACCATGTATGTTTCTCACAGGTTCTTCTTGGCTATCAGAGGACCTCTTCTTCCTAGCTGGAACAACTCACCACCCTCACACACAGATTTCGGGGCCACCTTGTGTCAGGAGGAATATGGGTGCCCTCCTAATGCCCTTGAGGTGCTGGCATGTTTTGATTCTTGGCTTGTGAACCTGGCTTTGCTTTGTGGAAAAGTCAATGCCTCTTTGAATCTCAGTTTCTCAATTGTAAAATCTTATCATCTGCCACCCCTGATAGAAAGTTCACTGAGGGACGGGCTGTGTTTTATCCCACTCTGTGTACACAGGGTCACATATAGGCAGACAATTAAATTAAATGTCTAAGTTGTTTCAAGTGGCATCTTAAGTGTGCCGTTGGTGTTGGCAATTATATTTGTGAGCATGACCCTCCAAGGTGTATTTATACATGGCACCTTATTTCTCAGAGTAAAGGACTAAAGCAAGCACAGGAAAATCTTAAGGCCCCATAAATCTAGATGGTGACAGTGTTTTTCAGTCTTCATCACAAAAATTATCCACTTCATTGGATTATTTTGGACTTTGATGAGAAATGATACATGAGAGGCAGGGTACCTCTGTGCCCTCACTAAAGGTTGATTGTCTTTCAATAAAATAGCTTTTACTCACTTAGCAGTAAAATTAAATTATTTGATTTGAAGGATCTAACCAATTCAGTCTTACTGATTGTCATCCTACAGTGGCAACATCCCACAGTGACACATATTTTTTCAATGGAAATAGACTGGACTCCAGTAGACTAGGCCAGCGCCTTGATGTCAGTTAGCATCCTAGCCAGTGTTTGCAGACTCCTATGACGAGGTTAAAAAAAAAAAAGTGTCACTGGCTGCACATTAATGTACTAAGCACTTACCATGCACTAGGCATTATGCCAGGCACTGGAAATGAAGAGATTAGACAATACAGTGCTTGACCACAAAGAACTCACTTTGTAGAATGAGAGAAAAAAGCAGAAACAAATTATTATAATGCAGTAAATACCGGATTAAAAGCCCAGAGGAGGAAGTGTAGCATCCATCTTTAGCCGTTTTATTTTAGTAATGAGATCTATAGCTCTCCTATATATTTAAAGTTTAGAAAATAATAAGAATGTGGTTGCTAAACACAAAAAGATACCAACTTGGCAGATTATTTCATTTATGTATAAAATAAAGTGAGCTAAATTGTGGGTGTTGCAGAAATGAACAGGAATGCTCATTAGGAAATAAGCACATTCCCAACCTTGGAAGGATGAGTACTAAAGAGCACTGACTGGTGGAATCTAGACAACAAGGCTTACTGTCTGGTGTTTACTGCCTTCAGTCCAGCCTGCTGGCTGAGGGCGCAGTCTCCAGTCCACACCACCACATTCACATTCAAATCTTAACTTTTTTAGTGGTGTTAAAGAAGCTACTTAATCTAGACCTCCCTTTCCTCCTTCCTGACATAGGGAAATGTGCCTCATGGGTATGTGAAGACTGAGTATCCTATAGTAAGTACCATTATGTTTAAAACCCAAGAATAGACTGCCATGTGGTGGACAGTGTTCACTGATTTTGCTGGTGGTGTTATTCTCCCGATGCCATTTTTCAGTGTTTTCAGTGTTAGATTGCTTCTGTTTGGTTGGTTTTTCTTTTCTTTTTTTTTTTTTTTTTTTTTTTTTTTTTTTTTTTTTTTTTCCTCTTTTGCTAAGGCCAGCTTTGAACTCTTCCTGATCCTCTTTCCTTCACCTCCCCAAGTGCTAGGATTATAAACATGCACCACCACACCTGGCCAGATCAGTTCTTAAGTTTGGCATTCTCTCTTCAAAGTAAAAAGTTACCTTTCCTCTGCTACTTAACACAGCTTTGGCTACACTCAATAATAAAACATACTGTTCAATGGAAAAAAAAAAAAAAAAGCGCCGTGGGCGCCTTCCCTGCTGCGCCTGCCCAGCTCCTCTGCCTCTCAGAATCCTTCTGCCTTAGAGCTTGCATCTCGCCACTCCAGCCTCCGGGGCCACATTCCATTCTTCCAACCCGTGACCAGCAAGAAAAAAAAAAAATCCGTATTAATATCTTTTCTTGCTAGGTACATACCTTGAAGCGAGCAAAAATTTGTTGCAGTCAACCGTAACCATGAGGGAAATCGTGCACATCCAGGCCGGTCAGTGTGGCAACCAGATCGGTGCCAAGTTCTGGGAGGTGATCAGCAACAAGCAGGCATCGACCCCACCGGTACTTAACACTGGGACAGCGACCTGCAGCTGGATCGCATCTCCTTGTACTACAACGAAGCCACAGGCAGCAAGTATGTTCCTCGAGCTATCCTGGTGGATCTAACACCCAGGACCATGGACTCTGTTCGCTCAGGTCCTTTTGGCCAGATCTTCAGACCAGACAGCTTTGTTTTCGGTCAGTTCAGGGGAGGTAACAACTGGGCCAAAGGCCACTACACGGAGGGAGTGGAGCTGATGGACTCAGTCCTGGATCTGGTACGGAAGGAGGCCGAGAGCTGTGACTGCCTGCAGGGCTTCCAGCTGACCCACTCGCTGGGTGGAGGCACTGGGTCTGGAATGGGCACCCTCCTCATCAGCAAGATCCCAGAAGAGTACCCTCACCGCATCATGAGCACCTTCAGCGTGGTGCCCTCACCCTGTGTCCGACACCGTGGTGGAGCCCTATAACGCCACCCTCTCGGTCCATCAGCTGATAGAGAACACTGATGAGACCTCCCGCATTGACAACGAGGCCCACTAAGACATCTGCTTCTAAGACAGCTGCTCACCACACCCACCTACAGGGACCTAAACCACCTGGTCTCAGCCACCATGAGCAGCGTCATCACCTGCCTCCACTTCCCGGGCCAGCTCAATGCTGACCTCCGCAAGCTGGCAGTTAACATGGTGCCTTCCCACGGCTCCACTTCTTCATGCCTGGCTTCGTCCCTCTCACCAGCCGTGGAAGTCAGCAGTATCGGGCCCTCACTGTGCCTGAACTCACCCAGCGGGTCTTCGATGCCAAGAACATGATGGCTACCTGTGACCCCCGCCACAGCCGATACCTCAACGTGGCTGCTGTCTCGAAGGAGGTGGAAGAGCCGATGCTCAACGTGCAGAATAAGAACAGCAGCTACTTTGTGGAATGGATCCCCAACAACATCAAGACCGCCATCTGTGACATCCAGATCCCATTTAGAACCAGCCCAGTGCCGAAAACCGACAGTGGCCACCATCCCAAGCCTAAGAAGTAGATGAGGGAAAGGGGGCTGGGGATGGCAGGTCCCAGTTACTAGGGGGAAGAGGGTGGGTTTTCAGTCTATTTTTTCCCCTACTCCGTCTCAGCCTCAGGAGGTGACTTAACAGTATTATCTCCACCTCCAGTCCCCCAGCCATCCTCAGCCTCATCTGTCTTGGGAGATGTCTGTCCTATTGCTTTGAGTCACTCCCCCACCCCCATTTTTCCTACACTTCAGATTTCTATTTTGTGTTGAACTTGCTGGGTTTTTTTTCATATTGAAAAGATGACATTGCTCCAAGAGCCAAAAATAAATGGGAATTGGGGAAAAAAAAAAGTTTGGAAAAGGAACCTGTGGTCCAATATTTACTTGAAGGGATTAGAAATGGCAGAATCAGAGAAACCCTTCTCTGGTTCATCTGCCATCATAGCAGTTACAAATACCTAGCATCCTGGGGGTAGAGAGATGAGCTAAGAGCTCATACTGTTGTTGTGGAGAACCGCAGTTCTATTCTCAGCACCTATGTCAGGTAGCTCACGATTGCCTGTAACTCCAGCTCAGAAGATTCAATGCCCTCTTCTGGCTTCCATGGGCACTGCAATCATGTGCACCAATACTTACCCACACACACACATATTCACATAATTAATTTTAAATTTTTTTTAAATGAGGACCTGAAGGACCTGCTGCAGGCCTCTCTCCTACCCTCAGGCCTCTCTCCCCGGTAAGTCCATCGTGCTCTCCGCGCCTTGTCTCCCCCAGCCTCATTCACCCTCCATCTCCCCCACCAGTCTCTCCTAGTTTGGGTCCTGTCCCATTCCTTGTCTTGGGGCCCCAGATGCCTGGGGAACCAATAATGCTTCCTGATCCTTCTCATCCAGACCAATTTAGTGCTTTCTCTGGGTCCAAGGAGCACTGCTTTGGGGCCTGGACCCGCCCTCACCTCCCTCTGCTTCCCTGGGCCTGTACCACCCACCAGCCTCTTTCAGAGTCACAGGGGCTGACCTTTCCTCTTCCTGGTCCTTTGCATCCAGACAAACCCAGCTTCTCAGTGCAGTCCCCAGGAGTCCTTGGGGCCTCTTCCCACCCCATCTGCCTTTGCATCTCTGGGTGGCACGGCCACCAGCTGCCCTAGACCAGCATCTTTCCTGGGCCAGGTTCCCAGACAAGTCCAACACCCAAATTCCTGAGGCCAAAATAGTTCCTGGAGTGATCCAGACCTTAGGAGAAAGCCTGAAAACATCTGATCCTCATCTGAATTGGGCCTCTGTGGGAACTCCTGAAGACAAAAGCAAAAGAGCCACTCCAATATAAAATCAAAAGAGAGAACCGGAAGCTTAGATGAACCAGCTTTTCATGCCCAAAAAGTAAACCACAAAGACACATAAAGTTCACAAAAAGAAACAGACCTAAATTTTAAAGCCTGAGTCTCACACAAGAATCAGAAACTACAAAAGAAATCTACATGTCAAAATAACAGAGAAAAATAATAACATGAAAAACCAAAATAACATCACCATCATATACCAATAGTCCTCTAAGAGGAGTACAATGAGAACCCTTAGAGATAATACAGGACATGGAACTCAAAAGAACAATTATAAACATGATAAAAGAATTCAGTGAATTGAAAGAACACACACACAAAAAAATCAAAGAACTGAAGAAAAATAGGGATAAACTTCTGAATGAATTTAGAAAAGAGAAATATTAAAGAATACTCAGGCTGAAGTGAAGAAGGAAGTGGAACACTCAGAAAGCCAATTAGAAATGACAAAAAAAGCGTCACCAATAAGATGAACAAAATGGAAGAGTATCAAGACTGTAAGATAAAGTGGATGAACTAGACCAATCAAGCAAAGATTATGAAAAATTTAAGAAATCAGAAGAATGGAATATGCAGGAATTGTGCGACACCATAAAAAGACCAAACGTATGAATCATAGGCATACAGGAAGAAGGATCCCAAGATAAAGGCATGGACCAGGTCTTCAACAGAATCATGGAAGAAAATTTCCCAAAATTAAAGAAAGACATGCCCATACAAATACAAGAAGCATACAGAACACCAAACAGACAGGACCAGAACAGGAACTCTCCACGGCACATCATAGTAAAAACACTACATGTACAAAACAGAGACAATACTGAAAGCTGCAAAAGAGAAAAAACAAGTTACATATAAAGGAAAACCCATTAGGATTACAGCTGACTTTTCAGTGCAAACTATGAAAGCCAGAAGAGTCCGAGCCAAAGTATTCCCAGTTTTAAATGACCACAGATGCCAAACCCAGATTACTATAACCAGCAAAAATGTCTATTATAGTCGAAGGGGAAAGAAAAATCTTCCATGACATACACAGGCTGAAGGAATTCATGTCCACAAAACCAGCCCTTCAGAGAGTTCTGGAAGCAATACAAAGAGCTGAAGAAAGGAATGACTATACATAAGGGGTTGTAGAAAGAAATATAATGAAGGTATAACTGTGGAAAAGTACAGCTATATCAAGAATGTAAAGAGAAATAAAAATGGCAGGATTCAATACTCATCTTTCATTAATAACTTTAAATATCAATGGACTGAACTCCCCAGTCAAAATACACAGACTAGGTGAATGGATTAAGAAACAAAACCCATCTTTTTGTCGTCTGCAAGAAACTCATCTCACTTTCAAGGACAGACACTATCTCAAAGTGAAAGGATGGAAAAAAATATACCAAGAAAATGGCACTAAGAGAAAAGCAGGCGTAGCAATTCTAATACCTGACAAAATAGACTTTAAACTAAACTAATCAGAAGAGACAAGGAGGGGCACTTCATTTTGATCAAAGGAAAAATGAATCAAGAAGATACATGAACATGTATTCATCAAACTGTGGTGCACCCAACTTCATAAAAACAATATTACAGGACTTTAAGACCCAGATTAATCGCAACTCATTAATAGTAGGGGACTTCAATACCCCACTGTCTCCATTAGATAGGTCAACAGGGCAGAGAGTTAACAGAGAGACATCTGAATTAAACAATACCATATAGCAAATGGAACTAACAGCCATCTACCGAGGATTCCACCCACACACCAAAGGACATACTTTCTACTCAGCACCCCACAGAACCTTCTCCAAAATTGACCATGTAGTGGGGCACAAAACAAACCTTAACAAACACAAAGAGATTGAAATAATTCCATGCATCAGACCACAATGCAACAAATCTTACAATCAACACTTGAAGAAGCCCTAATCACCACATGAACACATGGAGATTAAACAACACACCCCTGAATGATGAATGGGTCAAAAGAGAAATTAAGGTAAAAAGAAAAATTATTCCTGGAATTAAATGAAAAGGACAATACAACACACCAAAACCTCAGGGACACGCTGAAAGCGGTTTGTAGAGGGAAGTTTATAGCTCTAAGTGCCTACATCAAAAATCAGAAAGAACACAAATAAATGACTTAACATGGCAACTCAACACACTTGTAAAGCAACAGCAAACAAAACCCAAACCCAGGAGACAAGAAGAAATAAAAATCAAGGCAGAAATTAATGAAATCGAAACAAAGAAAACAATACAAAGAATCAACAATTCCAAGAGCTGGTTCTTTGAAAAGAGAAACAAGATTGACAGACCGCTAGCCCATTTAACCAAAAGAAAGAAAGAGCACCTCCAAATCAACAAAATCAAAGATGAAAGGGGAAACATCACAACAGACACCAGAAAGATACAGAACATTATAAGGGAATACTTTAAAAACCTATATGCTACTAAATTTGAAAACCTAAAAGAAATGGATGGACATCTAAAGGCATGGGAACCACCAAAACTAAACCAAGCAGAGGAAGACATCAGAAGACGGAAGGACCTCCCATGTTCATGGATTGGAAGAATTAATATTGTGAAAATGACCATCCTACCAAAAGTCATATACAGATTCAATGCAATGCCAATCAAAATCCCCATGACATTTTTCACAGAATTGGAAAAAAAAAAAAAAAAACTATCCTAAGATTCATATGGAAGCACGAAAGACCTCGGATAGCCAAAACAACCCTGTGCACTAAGAGCAATGCCGGGGGGATTACTATACCAGATTTTAAGTTGTATTACAGAGCTATATTCATAAAAATAACATGGTACTAGCACAAAAATAGACCCATCGATCAATGGAACAAAATCGAAGATCCAAATATGAGTAAATGCAATTTCAGCCACCTGATATTTGACAAAGGGGCCAAGAACATTAACTGGAGGAAAGACAGCATGTTCAGCAAATGGTGCTGGC
>NW_008347536.1:2326580-2326871 GCF_000622305.1 Nannospalax galili | reverse complement strand
CCTTACCCCAGTCAGACCGGCTAAGATCAAGAGAACAAATGATACCAAATGTTGGAGAGGATGTGGGGAAAGGACAACACTCATCCACTGCTGATGGGGCTGTAAAGTGGTTCAACCCCTTTGGAAAGCAGTATGGAGAACTCTTAAAAAACTACAAATGAACCTAACATTTTATCCTAGTTATACCACTCCTTGGCATATACCCAAAGAACTCATCCTATAGCAGAGACACTTGTACATCCATGTTTGTTGCTGCTCTTTTCACAATAACTAAGAGATGGAAGCAACCTC
>NW_008347536.1:2325655-2326486 GCF_000622305.1 Nannospalax galili | reverse complement strand
GCAGGTAAATGGATGGAACTAGAAACTGTTATACTAAGTGAAGTAACACAGACTCAGAAAAAAAAATCGACATATGTTCTCCCTCATATGTGGATCCTAGAACCAGAATCTGACAAATAAATATGCAACCAGACATAACTACAGTAACCAGGATAATGGAAAAGAAACAGGGAGGTAAAGGAAAAGAAAAAACCTGAAAGAGAAGAACAGTAGGAAACAGGCCTTAATAAGGGTGATATGGATAAAAATTGGGTTAGTTTAAGGGAGGGGGGAGGGAATGGTATACAAGGAACCTTGGGGATAAAGGGAAAGTAGGAGCTCAAGAGAGGTAGGACCATAGGAGAAGGGTATTAGTAAGGGAGAAAGGGGGGAAATGGGGGCACCTTAAGTGAAAAAAACCATGATGGAGGGGTGAGACAATGCGAGAAATAAACAATGCCTAGCTAGTTTTAAAAACCTGAGGGAACCATATTACCCCTACACCCTACTGACAAATTATACATAGCAGATCAAGAAATATATGCCTAGGTAAGGTTTATCTGAGAACAACTGGTCTTTGCCCAAGATTAATCTACATGGCACACAGTAATTAAAAGTACCAGACTGGTGGAACTAACCTTCTTGGATGTTTAAAAGACATACTTTGAGGCCTATACTAATTTGGTCAGAGGGACATAAAGGACACTTTTTGCTTCTTGCCCTCCTAGGTCAACTAGTTCCAGAGGACTATGAGCATCTCTCAAAATGTCTTGTAATGGTGGTGGGTCGCTTGTCCTCTTGATCAAGGAGGCTGAGGAGACCCCACCAGATGGACTTGAACCAGTGTCCAGT
>NW_008347536.1:2310049-2324825 GCF_000622305.1 Nannospalax galili | reverse complement strand
GTGTTGTAATGATATGCTTCATCTAAGTATGTTGTTATTAAATAAATCATTTTTTTAAAATTTTTAATGAAATAAGAAATCTAGCATCCTATATATTTTATTTTTAGATTTTTAAATAATATTTTATTAATTCTTTGAGAATTTCATACAATGTACTTTGATCATATTCAACCTCCCTCTCCTATCTCCTCTCAGATCTAGCCTCACCTCCCTACATGTCCAACTTTGTGCCCCTTTTGTTTAAAAGCCCATTGAGTCCAATTTGTGTTACCAAATACTCTGGGTATGTGATTCCATAACCTGGTATATCATCAACCTACCAGGGGTCATACACTTAAAGAAAACTGACTCTCCCTCCCTCATCCCCCTCTTCCAGAAGCTATCAATTGCCTATTCTCTTCAGCTAGGGCTGGGACTTCATGTCTACCTCCTTTCTCCTTACTGGGATTTTGTCTGCCTTGAGCTTGCACAGATCTTGTCAATGCTGTCACAATGACTATGAGTTCATATGTGCATCTGCCCTGTTCTGTTTGGAAAACCCTGTTTCCTTGGAGTCATCTACTACCTCTGGGTCTTGCAATCTTTCAGCACTTTTTTTCTCTGAGAATTCCTTAGCCTTCAGGGGAGGAGTGTGATATAGATGTCCTATTTAGGGCTGAACACTCTTCAGTCTCTTATTTTCTGCATCTTGACCAGTTGTGGGTCTTTGTGGTAATCACCATCTACTGCTAAAAGGATCTTCTCTGATGAGAGTTGAGAGATGCACTAATATATGTGTATAACAATAAGTCAATAGATGTCACTTCAATATCATGTCCAATTAGCAGAATAATACTAATAGGACCTTCCTTGGGATCTATGATGCATTTACCCACAGGTTCTTGGCCCTAATGATGACCCAGGTTTTGGTTCTATCTTGTAGATTGGGCCTTATATCCAACCAGAAAATGTTTGGTTATTCCCATAATAGTGGTGCCACTGTTACACTAGTGTGTATATCTTGCCAGGCCAGTTGTTAATGTAAATTGCATAATTCACAACTGGGAAAGATTAATGATTACTTTTCTCTTCTGTTCGCATGCACAGCACCTTCCAGCACTATGAAAGCTAGTCCGTAGGGATGAAACTTCCAGGTCAGTGCAAACTTGATTTCTTCATGTTCTATGATTCAAGTATGTGGTATCTTCCACAATGGAGTCTCATCATCAAGTTCTGGAAGGCAACCAAAAGCAATGGCAATACCAGTAATATTTAGGGATCTATGGGACCCCGCTGGCCAACGACTTCAAAGAAGTAATCATTTCTGGTACTGGACTTTTTATTTGCTAACCTGTGGTGTCTAGTAGGGGCATTATTTCCCCCCTTATATGGTAATTCCATTTAAACTCTTTTCATTTATGTGTGTGTATATTTTAAGAACCTTCTACAGTAGTGGGTTTCCATATGACTTTTCCAAAAGGTCTTTAATGTTAATTATTCCTCCTCATACTCCCTCCTTTACCCTGCCATCCCATCCCCTACTCACTCAACCCTTCCTGTTCCATTATTCCTCTTTCCCCTTATATCACCACATTCTATCTTTCCTCCCTTGAAAGCACCTCCCCCCATGTCCCCTTCCTAGTTTCCTGATGTCTATGAGTTTTCCAAATGAAACACAGATAAAGAGTCAAAGCTAGCATCCATAAATCTGAGGTAGCATGCAATGTTTGTCTTTCTGAGTCTGGATTACTTCACTCAGGATGATTGTTTCTAGTTCCCCTGAAAATTTACTAATTTCTTCTTCTTAACAGCTCAATGATATTTCATTGTGGAAATATACCACATTTTCATTAGTTGATGGGTATCTAGGTTGATTCCACTTCCTGGCTCTTGTGAATAGAGCAGCAATGAGCTTAGATGAGAAGGTATTTATGTAGTAGAATACTGAGTTCTTTGGGTATATGCCCACTAGTGCTATAGCTGGATCATGTGGTAGATCTATCTGTAGCTTTTTGAGGAATCTCCACACTGATCCATAGTGACTGTACCAGTTTGTGCTCCGACCAGCAGTGAATAAGTGTTCCTGTTTCCCCACATCCTTGCCAGCATTTGAGGTCATTTGTGTCTCTGATCTTAGCCATTCTGGCTGGAGTAAGATGAAAATCTGAAAGAAGTTTTGATTTGCATTTCCCTGATGGCTAAGGGTGTTGAGCAATTTAAAAAACATGTCTCAGCCATTTGCATCTCATTTTTTGAGAACTCTCTATGTAGTTCCTTGCCCCAACTTTTAATTGGGTTGTTTGCTTTCTTGATGTTCAGTTTTATGAGTCCTTTGCATATTCTAGATACAAATCCTCTGTCAGAAGTATCACTAGTAAAGACTTTTTCCCATTCTGTAGGTTGACCCTTTACTCAAATGATTTTGTCCTTTGCTGTACAGAAGCCTTTTATCACATGCCTCCCCAGCCAGAATGTAGGTTCTGTGTGAGCCGACTGCTATGTGTTGATTTTACAAATCTAAACCCTGTGCCTAATATGTCAGGCATGTGCTCCACAGTCTATGCAACACTATTCTCAGTGATGATTTCTGAGTGGAAAGATTGCAAGTATGTCCTCCTCCTCCTCCTCCTCCTCCTCCTCTTCCTCCTCTTCCTTCCCTTCCTCCTCCTTGATGGCATGATGGCTGGATTTTTGTAATGAGAACATATTAATTTGACTGTCTATGAAAACAGAAAAAGCTCTTTTAATTAAAAAATGATAATGTTACCTGGTTGTTGAGAAATGAAACTCCACTAGAAACTACAGTGGAAAGAATACAGATTAGTGGGAGTCAAGCCAAAGAGTCTGGAGTAACCTGGACAGGGAAAGACAAAGTATTCCCCCCAAGCCTTCCCTGCTACCTGTTTATTTTCCAGGCACTGGGATAAATGTCAAGTCAGGGATCACTGGCTCACAAAGGGCCTTCTGCCCCACAGTTTCCATCCTCAAACAGTGGGGCCCAGAAATATGCTCTCATCCTTCCATCCAGCAACAATTTTCTTTTTTTAAGCAGGTTATGACTTAAGTTTCAGCCAGTTCTTTGCTGAGCCACTGGCTTCTTATTTTCCTCGGGAACTGGACTCCTTTTAATCCATAAAAAGGATGAAATCCATTACCTGATACTTCTCTATTCAGCTATTGATGGGACGCCCCAGAAGGAGGCCTTGTGTGCCACACTCATTGTGGACAGCAGCATCTAAGCTCAGCCCTTTAAAGAAGGCACATGTGAAAACGGACTCGGAGCTCTCGCCATTCTTTTTCTGTTTTCCCTAATTTTCTCTGTTCTGTTGCTAGTTGTAAGCCATTGTCAGTGAATGACTGTGCACAAGTTATGGGACTTGGATTCTTATAACTGCTCTGCTACACCTGCTAATGATCCTGCTCAAATCCTGTGAACTCTGCCTCAGTTTCTTCCTCTGCGAAACAAAGGTCTTTGCAGTTTCTAAAGTCCCTGCCCAGGTTAGCTTTGTTAACTGAGGGCCGACAGTGACACCTTGTGGTTCCCGTTGAGCCATGCCTTTCTTTTCTCTGTTGAACAGACAAAGGCAAACAGCTTCACCAGCTGTCTTTTCTGGCAATGTGGGTGTTGAGAACCAAACCCAGGCCTCTATGAGAACAGTCAGTACACTTAACCATCTCCCCAGCACCTGTACTCCTCATCTTAAAACCCAGACCCAGAACTGTCTGGACCTGGTGCTGTGGCCTCCCAGTATTACCCATGCCTCTGCTTCATATGATAGCCAGACTTTCGGAAATGAAAATGTCACACTCTGTTTTCACTTCTTCAGATTTAAACTGCAGCTCATCCCACCTTGACTGCCATCCTTTGATGACTAACATGGGCAGAGAAGCCAGTGTGCCATGATGCCTTACTCCAGTGGTCCCTTGCTGCTGATGTCATTCCATCAGCTTACTGCTGCTCAGTGTCATTTGCCACAGTTCCCTTTCTGAAAGATTGTTTTTGTCTTGGCTTCCAGAATACTCTGCTCTCCTAGGTACACTCCCAACTCACTATCTGCTCCTGCTTGACCTCTTTTCTCAGCTGCTTCTACTTTATCCAACCAGAAATGTAATATTCCCTGGTGGCGGTCCTGAGCCTTCCTTCTTTACTTCCTTCTGAAATGGAATCTCACTCCTTCCTATGGTTATAAATATCGTGTGTCAGCTTCTAAATTCATATATTCAAACTCAACTTCAGGAGTTACCAGTCATTTAGGCTACCTAAAGTTTGGCTGGGCTTCCTTGGCATTTTCCCTTCTTATACTAGCTCCTGCTCAAGGGCTGAACTGAGAGCCCCATGTCAGCAGATCTATCCTTACCTTCTTTAAATGTGTATTTCATGATTTTATAGATTCTTAGCATGCTGAGGAGATGGCTCAGTGGGTAAGGTGACCTGAAATAAGATTCTCAGTACACACATAAAAGCTTGGCATGGTAGGAAACACCTTTAACCCCAGCACTGGATGGATATAGAGACAGCCTGACCCCAGGGCTTGCTGGCCAGCCAGTCTAGCCAACCAGGTTCAGTGAAGAGAACCTATCTCAGAGAATAAAGTGGGAAGTGATTGAGGAAAACATCCTAGCATAAAGCTCCGGCCACATGTATCCCCATGGACAGCAGTGAACTGCTCCCCCCATACACACATGGAAAAATACAGTTCCTAGAAAGTACTCACAATTATTTGCTGACTGGATGGCTGAATGAAACATAAATAAACAAATTGTTTGAAATGACAGAATAAATCTATAGGTTTGATTTTTTTATTCTTCCTTTAGGGGCTAGAGAGATGGCTCAGCGGTTAAGAGCACTGACTACTCTTGCAGAAGACCTGGGATTTGTTCCCAACACCCACATGCTGGCTAATAACCATCCATAACTCCAGTTCCAGGGGATCTGACACCCTCTGCTGACCTCCATGGCCATTGTGTAACACGAATGAACTTACATACCTGCAGGCAGTACATTCACACACATGAAGTAAAAATAATAAATAGAATATTTTTTTAGTTCTTCCTTTAATCTGATGTTCAAGTTCATCCAGGCATACCTCCCGGGTTGTCACATGCTCAAAGTTTCAGGATCTGATCTAAGTTTCAACTGTCCCTTGATGCAAAGTCTCACCCTTCACTATTGACTGGCTCCCATCTCCCCGGTGGTCCACTCTAAGTGGGGAATTTCCCCCATGAACTCTCACTGGTGATCTCGAGCACATTTTGTTTCCTCTTAATCATTCTGGGTTCACAAACTTCTTTATCTGTGACCCTTGTGGCAGTTGGTTTGTTTCTATAGCAGATTATGTTCCAGCTTATTCGCATTCTTCATATAATTTTACCAGTACAGGTATCCTCCAATTCCAGGAGCAGGAGGCAGAAACATGGTCCAGGCTATGGAAAGAGAAAGCCAGTCTTGGTCTAGTCACTTAACACCTTGGGAAAAGGAAGCTGTGGACAGGTTACTAGTTCAGACAAACAGGTAAACTCTCTGAAGTAAGCCTGAAGTTGAGACCCCTTCCGTCATTAAGCCTACAAGGCACAAAAGGAGCTCCCAAGAGCTAAGAGGGGCACAGAAATGTATCATCGTCATTTTTGCTTTGTATCAAAAACCTATAGGAAGGGCAGACATTGGTCACCATGAATGGAAAGTTGTTTGTAGGGTTAACAATCAGTCACATTCATCAGGAAATTGGGGGGATGTTTCACAAATAGGCAAAATACAGTACAGACAGCAATGATTGTAGAGCATTTTCTCTTTCACATCTTCGCATGGCAGCATTGACCAATTAAACACCATTAGTTTCTGAACCTATATTCCAGCTCTGGGTCTGCAAAATTGCACTGACAATCACTTAAACTCTCTGAGCTTTTATTTCCTTCTGTCTCCCTTTTTCCTTCTTCCTTTATTCTTTCGTTCCTTTGTATTAGCTGCTCTTTGGTAGCTGCGATAAAATATCATGATTAAAAGCAAATAAAGGAAGGTTTGTTTTGACTTATGTTTCAGAGGGCTAGATGTCAATAACGGTGGGGAAGGCATAGTGGCAAGAGCAGCAGAGAGAATAAGAAGTGGGGTGAGGGGACACTGTAAACCCTCAAAGCCCACACCCAGTGACGTTCTTCCTTCAGCAAGGCTGCACTTCCTAAAAGTTCCATTACCTCTCCAAACTAATTGGGAACCAAGTGTTCAAACACAGGAGCCAATGAGGGACAGGTCTCATTCAAACTACCATATCAAGGTCCTCTATATAGCCCACTTTGGTCCTCTATATAGCCCTGCCTCAGCCTCCCGAATGTTGGGGTCACAGGCCTGTGTCTCCAAGTTTAGCTTATTTCTTTCTCTTAAAGTGAGCAGAATAATGTCCTCTCCCAATCACTATGAGGACTAAATCAGATTACACTTATCAAGTACAGAGTGTACTTGATACTTGAGTGAATTAACTAAATGCTTTTCTATCCCTTCATGCCTGAGTGAAGAAAATGTTTTGGAGACCAAGAACTTCTTGACTTGCTTCATCAAACACACAGACAAGTAATCTGTCACCTTAGCTAAGGAGGGACCCCCAGCTTTAGATGGTGGTTTGTGGCTCCCAAAGCTGTTCACTTGTTCATGTGATGTGTTTGCCTCCAAATGCCTGCATCTAGCATATAACATGTACACAGAAGGTTTGCTCCCTTGAATTAGAGCTGACTTACAGTCAGTGCAGCTGCTAGCCATGAGTGACTATTAAGCCCTTGACAGGTAGGGAGCTTGAATCCTACAGATATAAAACACATACCTGATTTTATAAGTATTCGGCACAAGAGGTAAAATATTTTGTTGGAATACAGTGAAATGATAATATAATGCATACAGTGGGTTAAATGAAATTTGAATTTAATTTTACCTCTTCCTTTCTGGTTGTTCAATGTGACAACTTCAAATTTTAAATTTTGTATGTAGCTTATAAATTATATTTCTACTTGTCAGAACTGAACAGGATGATAAGTCACTGACTGGCTAAAAGATCAGTGAATATATCCTAGAATTCTTTATCTGGGCCTCCTCACTCTAAAGTTGTAGGATACTTTTGGTTTACACTTTGGGTTACAAGTTAGGCTATAGTTTTTTACATGTCAATACTGACTCAATTGCTACTATGGGTCAAACATCTTTATGTCAATTGGCATTTAGTCTATAGACTAAATATACAAAGGAAGAACAATTCTCTTTTGGGAAATGAAAAAAAAATCCCACAAAAGTTAAGAGATTTGGTTAGTAAGAAGCAGAGCTAAACTGGAATCTTCACCTCTTTCCCCTGGTTCTTTGTTAGTTACCAACACAAAGGTTCAAGAGTCACTGCAGCTCTTTCCTCTTAGTTGCCCCAAAGGTGTGGTTCCTTGTTTGGAAGAATGATGTATCCTTGGAATCATTACAAAAGTATTTGCAGGAGCCTCCTTGAAAACTAAGCTGCAGCCTGGGTGCCTGTCAGTTTGGTAGATCATTGACACCCAGTAGGAAAGAGCTGGCAGCTTCTAAAGGAGAGAGGAGCAAGAGCCCAAGCAGCAACTGCTGGTGGTTAATTGTTCACGAGGCATGACTGGGAGGGCAGCAGGAGGAGTGACAAGGCACCAGCTCTGATTTAGATGCAGGAATGTGGTGGAAAGAAAGGCAAGGAAGGTCGTGGGAGCATAGGCACCTGAGACGGCTCCCATGGGCAAAGTTCCTAGGAGAGGAAACCAGAGTGTGCTCAGAGGGGAGGAAAGGGCCTCTGGCCCCAGAGTTCATTTGTTCCGCGAACAATTATGGCCACTTCCAGACCTGATGAGAAAAAATATATAAAAAGTTAATGAAACAAAACAAAAGCCTCCACAGTTGTGAGGTCGTGTTTGGCTTTTTCAACCCAACAAATTCTCCTAAATTTTAGAGCTATGGCCACAGAGTAAGGGATGGGGAAAAACAAAGTTGAATTAATAGATTCTGTCCTCACCTCAGAGCCAAGGAAGAATGCAATTGCCTGACTGAAGGCTCTTAGACTTCGGTTCACGTCTTGGCTCCACTTAGCCATGCAATCCTAGGCAATATAATTACTCCCTGAGTCTCAGCTTACTAAACTGAAAAGAAAAGTAATAAAACGTGTCTGTAAATGTTGTTACACTGATAACTTGATAATGCAAAAGCTCCTGTCTCCTAGTTCAATCAGTGTTGGGTGAAGGGTAGGAAAGACAATATCACTGTTTTAAATTGCCCAAGGCCTCCCACAGCCCTACAGAAAGGCTCAATCCTCCATCTCTCTGTGATCTGGCCCTAGCGCATCTTCAGAGCATCTCTCCTTTCCCTTGCTTCCATACTCCCTCACTACGGCAGCTTCTGATCTGTGACACTTTTAGAACCAACATCCTGGATACTAAAGATTGGTGCTTTATTTCTTAGCATTTTCTGAAGACTGTCAGTCACCTAGGAGAGTTAACCCTTCAAAGGCCCTCCTTTAGTACAGTCATCCAAGCTGTCTTAGTCCTTTCCGGGGTTTAGCACTAAGCCCAGTGGGGCTGTGCTTACTAAACACAGACATCACTTGACACGGAGCATGCTGGATTTCTCTCAAAACACGAAAGTTTGCTGGCTGGATGCCTGGATTCTGTTATATACACTTAGATTACATTTCTCTTGGACTAGTTTGTAAAGCCTCTAGATGCTGGATGGAAAAGTGATTTGCATTTTCTCTTGGCAGGAATTATCCAAGTGACAACAGCATTGAAAAATAACTGTTGAATTAAGGCTTGTTCATTGGCGTCTGTATGCATGCTGCATGTGCGAACATACACATACACGTGCCTAGGTCTGGCCAGGTTGATAAGCTGCTTCTCACTAATGGACAAGCTTCAGAAGTAGGAACTCAAAAGACATGAAAGTTTTACAGATAAGCTGACCTTAATGGTAACAGATCAAGTTTTAAACAACATGGTTAAGTTTGAAATTTGGTACCAAACTCCCTGGCAATTGAGGCAAGTGGAAAATATTAATAAAATCAAATCAAATATGTAGCTCTCATCATCAGAAAAGAGAGACCCCGCCGTGCATTCTGGGGGGTGGGGACTGAGAGCCTTACAATAACTATTATTTAGTTTTGCTGAAGACCTACTATGTGTCAGAAACTTGTTTAATGCTTACAACAACTGCTTAAATTAGGCTTTTTATTTTATAGCAGAGAAGACTGGATTCAGAGGTGAAGAGTTTTGTAAGACTTCCTGGCTAGAAGGAGCTAGACCTGAATTACTGTCTAAATAGATTTGCCTCCAGCTATTAACCAACACTCTTCTCAGCCTGTGGGAGACATGACTTATGCAGTGTTTTGATAGCAAATACACCACTTTTTATGGTTGTTTAAGCTTCAGGGAGAAGTTTTTTTAAGTTGGGGGGTTTGTTTGGTGTCCTGTGCAGCCTGGGAAGTAGCAGAAAGAGGCAGGCACCCTAGGGACACTTCTCTATCAATGTTCCTTCAAAATATATTTTCCTTTAGATGCAGCTAGAATCTTTTAGGGTGAAGAAGTCACACATGCCTGACGGTATTCCTGTCCACTGTCTTTATGATGCAAGATAGACCACACGTCTGAAAGTATTCTTGTCTGACATCTTTCTTTCTTGAATTATGACTTTAAACTGAGAAGATTCATTAAGGTCTATCTTGAGCATGCTCCAGAATGTACCACTTTCAAACTGCTTTCTCATGTGAATATGTATAAACTGCCTTCACCCCAAATTTCCATGCTTCCTTTGTTCAAGGAGGGCATTCCTTTAAAATAATTACCATGCTCGCCTTTACCTGTTATAGGTAATAAACCTTTCTTCGCTCTTATTTCTTGGCCATGTTTGCTTTGGCTTCACATTCACCAAACTGCAGAATCATTGCTTTCAATTGGAATGACTGAGGCTTGAAAATTTGCCCATCATCTCTCTCATGAAAGGATGAAAAATAAAATTAAATGTATATTGAGTCTGTAATGACATGTTCTCTGCAATCAATTTCTACCTTATCCCCATAAAAAAGTATGACTTAGGGTCATAATAAAGGTTTTTGGTTACCTATAGCAAGACCTACATAAGAGAATTTAAAGGACACCTATATTATAAGAAGCTTGCTTGAGGGAACTCCAGGGTAAGGAGTGTGGTTGGGCTTCACAAGAAAGATGAGAAGGAGACTCTGGGAAATAAGAAGACAGATGATGGAGCTGAAAGTCAACTGTCTCTTGTCTGAAAGTCAACTCTTGTCTGAAAGTCAACTCTCTCTTGACCCTCTTTGTAGCTCCATGTGAAAGCAAGCCTATTGTTTTCTAGGTACAGAGAACTCAGGGTTATATTCCCGGATTTCCACTGATGATTTGAGAAAAGGACAAGACCCTCGTACTTCAACCCTTCTGCTCCTTTCACCCCGATGGTGGTCCTCAGAAAGCCCATCGCCTCCTTCACTGCTTCCACATGGGGTGGCCTCCAGCTGTCCAGAGCCCTCAGCAAGTTGGCCTCATCAAGGGTTCTGCATCTCCATACTAGATTTTTCAACCAAAAAGTCTAATGTGTTTCTGTTCTGCTAATGTTTTCCATCCCTTACTTACTCTGGAAATGAAGTCAAGAAAAGAGAGGCTTCTTATTGGACCCCTCAAACATCATAAGCAGTCATATATGGCTACCCGAGCATGGTCTCAAACCACTTCTCAGATTAAGAATTGCCAGCGTCTCTGGATTCTATTTCTAAATTGTTTTGAGATTTCTGAATGACTTAACTTGAATCAATCCATTCAGTCCTGTTAGCTCTGCCAGAGGCCTGGAGTCACATGGATCTCAACAGGAAGGAAGGTTGTCAGGGGAAAAGAATCTGGGGCAGAGCAGATACCAACAGGCTTCTCTTAAAGGTAAACGTTTCCTCTCCTTTTCATCAGGAAGGGAATTGTGTCTTAGGGAAAATACAGCCTCACAGATAATATCAGAACTGAAATTCATACTCAGGTCTAATTGAGCTTATGGCTACATTCTCATCACAGTTATGATGTCTCATAAGCTGGGCCTGAAGTGTACATTCAACAGTCAGTATTGAATAGTTGCCTGGCATCTTCAACTATTTCAACGATAATACCAATAGCAAAGCAGAGCGAAGATGTTTCATTCCCATTTTGTCAACGCTTCCCTTTCTTTTCTCCTTCTGGACTACCCAGGAAGTGTGGGATTGCAAACCCTCAGCTGATACAACCAGAAAGGTATGTGGAAATCACTATATTTGGGGGCTGGGAAAATGGAACTATAGGTAGTGTTTGCCACACAAAATGAGAGCCTGAGATTGAACTCCAGAACTCATGTGGAAAAAAATAAAAACAAAAACAAACAAACAACAAAAAACAAAAAACAAAAACAGGCACAATGAATGGTACAGGCTTCTAATCCCAGAAGTAGGGAATCAGAGATAAGTGGATCCCTGGGGTTCTCTGGACAGCCAGGTCACCCAACAGTAATCTCTAGCTCAATGAGAGACTATGTTACCTATGAAAGAATGAAGTGAATGGCACGTTACAGCACCCAAAGTTATCCTCTGGCTCCTGGATGCAGGTGTACACACGTCCCACAAACATACACACACACACACACACACACACACACACACACATCCCTATACTAGTTTGAAGATTTTGGGGGAGACATGGAAGTGGGAACTCTAGTTGGAGACTAGAGATTCTTGGGTAGTGATTTCTTAGAAGAAAGAGGAGGAGGATGCCACCAGAATTATCTTCCTCTTAGATGTTGTTGTCCTTCGTCTCTTATCCTCAAGTCCAGAAAATACTAATAGCTCTTCCCCTCCCTGAATAGCTAACATCACTTCACTTTCCATGGAGATGAAGTGTAGTCTTCATGGGTTTGCCAGTTCATCATGTCTCCAGTGTGAACATTTCCTAAAGGACCCAGAAGCTAAGGCACTTCCAAGAAAACTATAGGCTCTACTGGGTGTGCTGGAACAACCTCATATATGTGGGGCAAACCAGCCACTTGTATCTTTTTTTTAAACAAAATATTTGTTTTTTATTTTCATGATTTCGTCTTTCTTTACTGCTGAGTAGAACTCCATTGTGTAAATGTACCACATTTTCATTATCCACTCATCAGTTGAGGGACACTAGGTTGCTTCCATCTCTTAACTATTGTTAAAACAGCAGCAACAAACATGGACGTACAAGTGTCTCTGCAATAGGATGAGTTCTTTGGGTATATGCCAAAGAGTGGTATAACTGGGTCAAATGGGAGGTTCATTTGTAGTTTTGTTTTATCATTGTTTTTTTTAATCTTCAGGGGTTGAACAAGTTTGCATCCCCACCAGCAGTGGATGAGTGTAGATTTAACATATTCAGTAACATACTCCAGAGCAAGAGTACATCTCTTTCACAAGTAGGTGCAAGTTTCTAGGTTCACAGTTGAGTTAATACAGTTATATATTATTGAACTCAGTATAAGCCCTGTAAGACGTAAAATTCGATGAGTTTTTAACCTTTAAAAAAGATTTCCATTTCATTTTAGAATATATTGTTCCTTGCAGAAAGACTCATTGTTTTGCTATTAACACTGAGATGTTGATGCATGCATTTCTAATCTGTATGTATCTATTACGAGTCATAATTGGTTGCACTTGGGTCCTTGGTGCCTGTGTATATCTATAAAGTCATCAGATTTCAATGGTAATGTTTATCATCTCTACTAATTAACAATGTAAATTTCCATGCTTCCTCCTCAAATATAATACATTTTTTAAATTTGTTGATTTGTGTGTGTGTGTGTATGTGTGTTTATATCACACAGAACATCCCAAACCATCTAATTCAACTATACACCCAATTCCCAGATGGCACCCTCCCATAGCCTCACTTCCCCGACTAGAACCCTTATACTCTGATATTCCTGCTACTGTCTGCTGTGTTGTTGGCACCTCCAGCCATTCCCCACTACTTGTCCATCTGGTGAATCTAGTCAGCCTATCTAGAGGTCTTTGTTTTAGGAAGGTCAGCTGTTCCTCATCTAGCAGCAATGAGTTGTTAGTATTCCTTTAGATAAGATTGGGGTCTGCTGTTCATTTTCCCAGTTCTATGATGACTATCTGGGAGTCCCTTTGGCCACATTGGCCATGGACTCTTAAGAAATTATATTGGCCCCTTTAATCTTTGGTTATACTTTCCTTTTGGGTGTTTAAGGCCATACAGTTGGCCCAGATAAACCAATTTATTTTTACTCTTAATGGTCATTTGAGGATCTGTTCCTCAGGGGTCACATGGACTTGGGAGGCGCCCCTGGCTCCTTTCTTTCACCAGTTCCACCTATGTGAAGATAAGTCAAAGGTCCTTCTCGACTATGGTTGGCTTCACTTGGAAGCATGGAGGAAATGATTCCTCTGTGTTGACCCTCCTTTGTAGACTGGACACTGGTTCAAGTCCATCTGGTGGGGTCTCCTCGGCCTCCTTGATCAAGAGGACAGGTGACCCACCACAACTACAGGACATTCTGAGAGATGCTCATAGTCCCCCTGGAACTAGTCAACCTAGGAGGGCAAGGAGCAAAAACTGTCCTTTATGTCCCTCTGACCAAATTAGTATAGGCCTCAAAGTATATCTGTTAAACATAGAAGAAGGTTAGTTCCACGAGTCTGGCATTTTTAATTACTGTGTGTTGTGTAGATAAATCTTGGGCAAAGAACAATTGTTCTCAGATAAACTTTACCTAGACATATATTTCTTGATCTGCTATGTATAATTTGTCAGTAGGTTGTTGGAGTAATACGGTTCCCTCTGGTTTTTAAAATTAGCTAGGCATTATTTATCTCTTCCATTTTCTCACCCCTCCATCATGGTTTTCCTACTTAAGGTGCCCCCATTTTCCCCCTTTCTCCCTTACTAATACCTGTCTCCTACCATCCTACCTCTCTTGAGCTCCTTCTTTCCATTTATCCCCTAGGATCCTTGAATGCTCTTCCCTCCCCTATCCTTTAAACTAACCCAATTTTTATCCATATTTCCCTTATTAAGGCCTGTTTCCTACTGTTCTTCTCTTTAAGGTTATTTCAAGGAAGGAGATGACGTGCAAGTGGAGAGAAAGGAAGTCCCTTTCCCAGGACAAGAGCAACTCCTAGGCAGAAGCAGAATCCATTTGTAAATGTGCTTCTCCAATGGCAGGAGCCCCTCCCGTGATGCTTCACTTTGCAGCCCCACCATGCTGCATACAAAGTGTGTGCATTTCCATCCATTTACCTGAAAATTTCATGATTTCATCTTTCTTTACTGCTGAGTAAAACTCCATCATATAAATGAACCACATTATCATTATCCATTCGTCAAATGAGGGACACTTAGGTTGTTTCCATCTCTTAGCTGTTGTGAAAAGAGTAGCAACAAACATGGATGTACAAGTGTCTCTGAAAAAGGATGAGTTCTTTGGGTATATGCCAAGGAGTGCTATAACTGGGTCAAATGGTAGGTTCATTTGTAGTTTTTTAGAGGTCTCCACATTGCTTTCCATAGGGGTTGAACAAAGTTTGCAGCACCACCAGCAGTGGATGAGTGTTCCCCTTTCCCCTCATCCTCTCCAACATTTGGTATCATTTGTTCTCTTGATCTTAGCCAATCTTACTGGAGTAAGATGAAATCTTAAAGTGGTTTTAATTTGCATTTCCCTTATTATTAGTGATGTTGAACATCTTTTAAGATGCTTAATATCCACCTTTACTTCTTCTTTTGAGAACTCTCTATTCAGCTCCTGAGCCCG
>NW_008347536.1:2306295-2308696 GCF_000622305.1 Nannospalax galili | reverse complement strand
TAAGTCCATTTATGATTTATGACGTTTATTGGCTTATGTATATTGAACCACCCCTGCATCTCTGGAATAAAGGTGACTTGATCATGGTCGATGATGTTTTTGATGTGTCTGTATGTGGTTTGCAAGTATTTTGTTCAGAATTTTTGCATCTATGTTCATTAAGGATATGGGTCTATAGTTTTCTTTTTTGGTTGTATCTTTACCTGGCTTTGGTATTAGAGTGATGCTGGCTTCATAGAAGGAATATGTAACTTTTCCCTCCATTTCTGTTTTTGAATAAATTAAGTAGTATTGGATGCAGATCTTCTTTAAATGTCTGATAGAATTCTGCTGTAAATCCATCTGATCCTGGGCTTTTTTTAGTTGGGAGGTTTTGTATTACTGTTTCAATTTCTTTTTGTGTTATGGATCTGTTTAAGCTGTTATCTCTTCTTGGTTTAGTTTTGGTGGTTCCCATGCCTTTAGATGTCCATCCATTTCTTTTAGGTTTTCAAAATTAGTAGCATACAGGCTTTTAAAGTAGTCCCATATAATGTTCTGTATCTTTCTGGTGTCTGCTGTGATGTTTCCCTTTCATCTCTGATTTTGTTGATTTGGAGGTGTTCTTTCTTTCTTTTGGTTAACTGGGCTAGTGGTCTGTCAATTTTTTTTATCTTTTTGAAGAACCAGTTCTTGGATTCATTGATTCTTTGTATAGTTTTCTTTGTTTCAATTTGATTAATTTGTTATTTCTTCTTGTCTGCTGGGTTTGAATTTCGTTTGTTGTTGTTTTTCAAGTGTCTTGAGTTGCAATGTTGTCATTTATTTGTGTTTTTTCTGATTTTTTGATATAGGCACTTAGAGCTATATACTTCCCTCTAAGGACAGCTTCAGAGTGTCCCAGAAGTTCTGTTGTGTTGTATTGTCCTTTTCATTTAGTTCCAGGAATACTTTTATTTCTTTCTTAATTTCTTTTTGGCATGTTGTTGTTTTTCAAGTGTCTTGAGTTGCAATGTTGTCATTTATTTGTGTTTTTTCTGATTTTTTGATATAGGCACTTAGAGCTATATACTTCCCTCTAAGGACAGCTTCAGAGTGTCCCAGAAGTTCTGTTGTGTTGTATTGTCCTTTTCATTTAGTTCCAGGAATACTTTTATTTCTTTCTTAATTTCTTTTTGGCACATTCATCATTTAAGGACTGTGTTGTTTAATTTCCATGTGTTTGTGTGGTGATTTTGGCTTCTTCGGGTGTTGATTGTAAGCTTTATTGCACTGTGGTCTGATAGAACACATGGAATTATTTCAATCTTTTTGTATTTGCTGAGCTTTGTTTTGTGCCCCAGTATATGGTCGATTTTGGAGAAAGTTCCATGGGGTGCTGAGTAGAAAGTATGTCCTTTGGCGTTTGGGTGGAATACTCGGTAGATATCTATTAAGTCCATTTAATATATGGTTTTGTTTAATTCAGATGTCTCTCTGTTAAGTCTCTGGCCTGTTGACCATCTTCTTGATTTATTGTTCCTTTGATGAGAATTAAGTGGCTCTGTTTATCTCTTCTGATTAGTTTTAGTTTAAAGTCTATTTTGTCAGGTATTAGTATTGCTATGTCTACTTTTTTCTTAGGACCATTTGCTTGGTATATTTTTTTCCATCCTTTCACTTTAAGATAGTGCCTGTCCTTGAAAGTTAGAGGAGTTTCTTGCAGACAAAAAAAAGCTGGGTTTTGTTTCTTAATCCATTCACCTAATCTGTGTCTTTAGACTGGGGAGTTCAATCCGTTAATATTTAAAGTTATTAATGAAAGATGAGTATTGAATCCTGCCATTTTTATTTCTGTTCACATTCTTGATATAGCTGTTCTTTGCCACAGTTATACCTCATTGAATTTCTTTCTGCAACCTATTGTGTATAGTCATTCCTTTCTTCAGCTCTTTGTATTGCTTCCAGAACTCTCTGAAAGTCTGGTTTTGTGGACATGAATTCCTTCAGCCTATTTATGTCATGGAAGGTTTTTCTTTCCCCTTCGTCTATAATAGACATTTTGGCAGGGTGTAATAATCTTGCTTGGCATCTGTGGTCATTTAAAACTGGGAATATTTTGGTCCAGTCTCTTCTGGCTCTCATAGTTTGCACGAAAAGTCAGCTGTAATCCTAATGGTTTTCCTTTATATGTGATTTCTTGTTTCTCTTTTGCAGCTTTCAGTATTGTCTCTTTGTTTTGTACGTGTAGTGTTTTTATCATGATGTGCCATGGAGAGTTTCTTTTCTTGTCCTGTCCGTTTGGTGTTCTATATGCTTCTTGTATTTGTATGGACATGTCTTTCTTTAATTTTTGGAAATTTTCTTCTACGATTCTGTTGAAGATCTGGTCCACAACATATCTGGAGATTCTTTTCCTTCCTGTATGCCTATGATTCTTACG
>NW_008347536.1:2274553-2305868 GCF_000622305.1 Nannospalax galili | reverse complement strand
GTAGTTTCTGACTCTTGTGTGATACTCGGGCCTTCAAGTTTAGTAGGTCTGCTTCTTTTTGTAAACTTTATGTGTCTTTGTCGTTTACTTTTTGAGCTGAAAAGCTGGTTCGTCTAAGCTTCCAGTTCTCTCTTTTGATTTTATATTGGCGTGGCCAGATTACTTTTGTCTTCAGGAGTTCCCACAGAGGCCCAAATCAGATGAGGATCAGATGCACTCAGGCTTTCTCCTGAGGTCTGGATCCTTCCAGAAAAGATTTTGGCCTCAGGTATGTGGGGGTTGGACTGGCCTGGGTGCCGGGCCCAGGAAAGATGTTGCTCTAGGGCAGCTTTTGGCCGTGCCACCCAGAGATGGAAAAGAAGATGGGGGTGGGAAGCAGCCCCAAGGGCTCCTGGGGACTGCACTGAGAAGCTGGGTTTGTCTGGATGCAAAGGATCAGGAAGCAGTGGTGGTTCCCCTGGTGTCTGGGGTGCCAAAACAAGGAATGGGACAGGACCCAGGCTAGGAGGAGAGACCTGAGGGGGAGATGGGAGAGCGAAAGAGGCTGGGGGAGTCAAGGCGTGGAGGGCAAGATCAACTTACCCAGGAGAGAGGCCTGGGGGTTGGAGAGAGCCCCTTGTATCTTTAATTGCCATCTACAACTGTGGAATAAGTAAGTGGAACTTATTAGGCTGGAGCACAGTAAATTTGTAGGGTAGCTGGAGGTCACTGAGTTAGATTTCATAGTAAACATTTGCCAAGCTGTTCCTGATACAGTTGGTAAAGACTGATGGGCATTCAGAGGAAAGAAGAAAACACAGCCAATAGAGCCTAGGGTATGACCCTATAATGAGCTCTCAATGCACCACTTAAAGCTCTGGGAGTGGCATCTACTGAGCTGATTGAACTTCATAATCACCCTAGACCTGCTTACTTCCATGTTAAGAGGATGTCAACTGGACTCCTTGGGGAATGTGATCCAACTAAGCAAATCCAGATCTTGTGGATCTCCTAGTCTGCTTTTTTACACAAGATGCCAAACCTTCAAAAATGGAATGACTTCTTTTATAACTATAACCAAAAGAACCTACATAACAATCCTGTAATGACCTGTGAAGGGTATAAGTAAAACTCTCCTTTCCCAGAAATAGGAGAGAAGACTAAAAGATATTCTTATGGTTTAGTTGGAATTAGAGGACTGGCTTTACTACCCTTACCAGTCTCTAGCATAACTATGTAACATCTCGGTCACTGGCCTCCTCAGGGGTGATTCAGTAAAATTATAGAAAATCAGGGAAGGGAGATCATTTAGTTAATCCCTCCACCTTGTTTATTTGCATCTAAATAGCGAGAAGAAATAGACACACTCTGTACAAGGACCTTTTTCTAAGCATCTCTGATATCCTGGGACCTGGAAGCAGCTGTTTCTTATTCTGTTCCTATTGCTTGCAACAGTAGGAAAATAACTGACAGCAAAATAAAGAGTAGAAATTTCATTAAAATATCAATACTGAGATAATATTTTTCCAGTTCTCAGATTGCCTAGTGTCTAAACATTCTGCATCTCATATGGATGAAGTCAAGAGGATGCATTGCAAGTGGGAATACAGGTCCAACAGCCCCTGGCAGGCAGCATTCCAGTCTATTAAAATGCAAAGGTCTATGGCCTTCAAATGTTCTCACATTCATTAGAAGTACACATGCATATGTATTTACAGAATGTGTGATTGTTATCATTGGGGAATTATTTATAATAGCAAAAATTAAAAACAACTTAAGCTGTCATCATTATGTCTGGATAAGCCATGGAGTGGAACACTGGATGGCTATCAGGAACAAGAATAAGTTCTGAGATGGGAATTTGCAAGAACAAAGTGCAGAACAAGGTGTTACCATACCATGTATGTGAAATTTACATATTAGCATTTATATTCTTAGTAATACTAAGACTAGCATAGTAATAGTATTAGCAGTGAATACATTCTTACATAAACTAATATAGTAATGTAATAGATGATAGTATTCACAATAGTCCATGTGCATAAATATTCTGTGTATATAAAATTTTGTATGGATGTTATAAAATGTCTGGAAAGAAAAAAGTATCCTAATATCAAATGGTTCAGCCTTTTGTTTTTAAATATTTATCTTTAATTATGTGTGTATGTGTGTGACTGTGTGGAGGTGTCTGCGTAGGAGTACAGGTGTCCTCAAAGGCCAGGGATATCAGATCTCCCTGGAGCTTGAGTTACGGCATAGGTGTTGGGAACTGAACTCTGCAAGAGCAGTACATACTCTTAACTGATGAGCCGTCTCTCCAGTCCCCACCAAATAATAGGGATAAGCTTAGAAATAAAAC
Organism: Nannospalax galili; assembly: GCF_000622305.1. Classification (NCBI taxonomy): domain Eukaryota; kingdom Metazoa; phylum Chordata; class Mammalia; order Rodentia; family Spalacidae; genus Nannospalax; species Nannospalax galili. The sequence continues at coordinate 2,303,530 of NW_008347536.1, read as the reverse complement.
TTTTGACAGACTTTTTTTCAGAATGTTTTTTAGAATTCTGAACTACACAAATATACAATCTATTAAAAATTAAAATAAAAATTTGTAACTTTAAAAGAGACAATAATGTGATGAATGTCAGGGAAGAGAAACCTAGGGTCCTACGGGAGCAAGTAACAGGGGAACTAAGTCAGTCTGCAGAGCCTTGGGGCCTAGGGGATGTTGGTGAGGAAGTAACTTATAAATTGAGGCTGGCAGACTAAATAGGCAAGGGTGAACAGCTAATGCAGGGCTGCCCAGAAAAAAAAAAATCAACCTCTGCCCCCTAGTTCAGAGAGAGCCCCCCACTCAAGGAGCAGATAGATACATAGCAAGACTGAAATGCAGAATTATGCAAGGAGGGAGGGGAAGCAGTAGTTGAAGGCCTTGAAAAAGCATATACAACAGCTACGTGGTAAGTGTCTGGATTTCATCCTAGGGGTAGTGCAAAGCCATCTGAGGGGTCGAAACTGGAAAGTGATGGGATCAAGGTTACAGTTTAAATTACTCTGGAGCCAATGAGAAGACTTGACTGGAGGAAGCAAGAGTGGATGTTGACAACTCATATATCTGACAAATCGCTTTGGAGAACTACTTGGCAGTTTCTTTTAAAGTTAAACATACACCTACCCTATGACCCAGCAATTTCATTCTTAAGTTTGTATCCAAGTTAAATGGAAACATATGTTCACAAAAACATTTGTACAAGGATTTCATAGCAACAATATTCATAGGAGCAAAATCTACGCTAAAAAGATACCCACCAGTTTTCTATCAAAAGATGAATTAATAAGCAAATGGTTAAGCATTTATACCATGGGATGCTACTCAGCTACACAATGTGGTTGATTTTTGAACCCAAGATAAACAAACAGTTAAGCACAGGTATGTTTTTACTGTATGATTCCATTGACATGAATGAAGTCTATGAATAGAAAAAAGTAATCTATAGTAGTAGAAGTCAGGAAATAATGGCCTGGGGGAAAGAAACATTGACTGAAAAGAAAAATTAAGGAATGTTCTAGAATGATAGAAATGTTTTGTACCTTATGTATCTTATATGTAGAAGTTACAGGGTATATGAAATTGTCAATACACATTGGAGTGAATAACTGGGCTTATGCCTTTTATTGTTTATCAATTTCACTAATCCATGGAAACATACTGGTAGCCCCACTGCCTATTATGTGGAACAAATAATGTGTATAAGGTAGCACGCTGTAGTTGTATACAAACCACAAGGCTTTATGAAAATTGTGAAGCTCAGTGCAAAGGCCAGGATTTAGCCCAACTTAACCCAAATCAAACGGTGGTGGTGAGGTTGACTTTCAAAATGCCCCTGAAACTGTCCTGCTTCTCTGCAGTAAAGATCTTGGGGTGATTAATCATGATGTTCTTGTTGATTTGTTACAGCATGGCAGGAAATGGAGGCAATGACTGCTAAGATTCATCAGAATACTTAACCTTGGGGCAGAGGGGAGTAGGCGGGAGCTACTTTTGCTGGGCTTGGGGGTAATTTTCTACTGAAAATTGGGCTTTCCCAAACAAAAAAAATGTATTCAGTTGCTGGGTATCAGTCTTGAACTTTTTTGAAAAAAAACAATAATCATTGCCTGAAGGATACAGCAAAAAGGAAGCAGACTTGTCTGCACAAGGCAGGGACCATAATGATCAGTGACACAGGCCACCCAGGGTTCAGGGGAGTTTTCTGGGAGCTGAGAGTGTGTGGGGAATGCACATGAACTGCTTACAATCATCTGCCTCAGTAGGGACAGGTCAGGAGAAATGGCAGTGTGAAAATCAGTCAAGAGCCATCTGTATGGCTACTTAGCACCATTTAGCTGAGTTCAATGTTTTTCAATGTTAATAAATCTGCATTGTTTTGATTTCATGTTTATTTTGTTTTCTCCAAACTGCTTTGAATGAGCAGACACAGCTGGATCTTCCCTAACCACACCAAAAGACACTCAATGCCCTGACTATGTACTTGCACTCTTAGTCTGTCAATGGAAGCCATCCCTTCACAAGGCAGGGTCTTAGACTGGTGAGCCTAAAAGATCCCTCATGAGGTGCAGTGGACATGTGTTCTATTTTTATTCTCTGGAGTCTGTCAGCCAATGTCTCACTCCCTAGGGGCTAGTTTGTGCTATGTCTTCTCTTAATATGAGATAGGACACACCTTCCACATCAAGTGGATAGGGTGGTGTTTCTCTCTCTCTCTCTCTCTCTCTCTCTCTCTCTCTCTCTCTCACGCACACACTGCTCTAGTTCACACACCCCTGGTCCTAGTAAAATCTGAAGATGGGCAAATGACTTGGGCACAGCCATCTAGGTGATCTTCCTTTGGCCTGTGACTCAGAGGAGCAATGAAGGATAGAGGTGATTTTCATGGAGTCGCCTTTTCCAAAGCAGCAGGGCAGCCATGTTGACCAAACTACTCCTGTCATCTCATTTTCCCTGTGGTTCTTTTGGCTAGGCCCACTGACTCTCCCCTAATTTCTACCTACTTCTAAGATTAATCTCTCCACTGCCCAAAATATTCTCTTCCACTTTAGTTATCTAGAGTTTGCTTTTATTGCTGATACTCAAGATAGTACACAGCCACAAGACAGTGATTTCATCTTCTATCTGAAGCCTTCCAAGCTTCCAAGCTTAAGTAGTGTTTCAGACTCCAAGGGTTTTACTTGGATGATAAGAGAAAGACACATGAGTGGAGTGTGCGCAAGGTAAGGGGAAGGGAGAAGAGGAAGTCCCTCACATTTCACATCTTCTGTATTACAGGACTGAGGATACCAAGTTGATCCACATAGGTAGAGGTGTTGTGATGCCAGGAGCTAAGGAGAACACTGCCAGATTGGGGAGGGGGAGGTTTGTCCAAAGGCAGAGAGGAGGGCGTCTTAGTGAGCCTGAAGAATTTGCCCCAGGTCACACAGCACAGGACTCCATGACTCCATAACTGGAATCAGCCAGATCTCATTTCTGAGCAGAGCTGCCCTTTCCACTCCAATAAATTTGCAGTGCTGGAATTAAAGGCATGCACCACCACGCCTGGCTTACTATTTCTTTCTTTCTTTCTTTCTTTCTTTCTTTCTTTCTTTCTTTCTTTCTTTCTTTCTTTCAGTTTTGATTTTGGCACTGAACCCATGATTTGGTATGAAGCCACCTGAACCAAATGATGTAACCAGATCACTGGATTATAAATGCATTTATTTATTTTTTAAACATAAGGTAAAAAACTCCCCCAGGCCCATGAAAAACAAAACTGGAGACATGTCAAAGCCTGTTCTGATTTAAGTGGAATAAATCCAGCTTGAGTGTAAATTCAAGACTCTGTTTGCTTATGTCACACTCTATTTTTCAAATTACTTTCATATGTCCCATTTCATTCATTACCCCCACTTTTGAATAGGAAAACTGAGGCCTGAGACTTAAAACCACACATTCATATTCATGTGGCAAATCACCATCAGAGCCAACACTCCCCGTCTGCATGTTCAGAAGACAAGCATTGAACCGACTAAACGAAGTGACCTGGACTGTTCATTCCGGTGATTTCATTTAGTTCCTGGGCTTATTCAGGTAAATATTAGTCCAACGTCTCTTTCCAAACATGCTCAGTCATTCTCGGAGTATCTCAGGATTTTTTTCTTAACTACTTTGTCTGCATTTCCCTTTGCCCTTCATTCTTTCTCTCCCTTTTCTCTTTTGTTAAGCTCCTTTCTTCTCTTCTTTCCTTTCTTTTCTTCATTCTCTCACAAAAAGATTTGTTTGTCTCACGTAGGGATATCATGTGACTGCGTGGCCTGAAACGAATATCTTTTAGGTCTTAGAAACAGAATATTTTCTTATGGATTTTTTTTTTTAATTGTTTGGAGTGTTTTGTCAGGCTAATGAAAAAAGACTCTGAGGCCCCCTTATCTTGGGCCAGCTTGAGGGTGCCTTCAAGTTTTTGTTTTTCTTTCCAAGCTGGTTTCTTACAAATGCAAGCCGAAGGTCACTCCCAGGTCCCTGAGATAGTACTGGGTAATCAATCACCCCCAAGACACCAGCATTACAGCAGACAATCTCAAGAGGGAGCATCGGGGGCAAGAAGGAGCCCCAAATGTCCCAGGACTGTGTGCTTAGCAAAGGTGACCTGATGGATGACTTTTTCCAGAAGTTCCCTGAGAATCAAAAATATGTTCTAGCTCCAGTGGTCACTCTTCCTTTCTGGTTGTATACTCGAAACCAATAAATATGCATATGTGGAAAAGGCTCAAAAATTTCCCAGGTAATTTCATCATTGCAATCCCACAAGCAATACAGACATGCTTAGTAAAGGGGTGGCCTCACATGAGGCCTCAGTAAAATTAATCCTTGCAAAAAATAAACAGAAACTCAGAAGGAATTCTGTGCTGCCTTTGCTGAGGACAGGCTTTGTAAGCTTGATTAAGTCACCTCAATTTTCTAAGCTTCAGCTTTGTTAACGATGAAATTATGGGCTAGTTTATTCTCTCTCTCTCTCTCTCTCTCTCTCTCTCTCTCTCTCTCTCTGTAGGGGGTGGTGGTAAGCCCAACCACAAGTGGAGACCAGCGGTCAAGATCAATGTCTCTTCCTCAGTCACTTCTCCACCTTATTTTTTGAGATACTGAACTTGAAGCTCAGCATTTCTGCTAAACTGGCTGGCCGTAAGTCCCAGAAATCCTCTTGTCTCTGCTTTTCAGTATTAGAATTATAGGCACACACTTCCCTGGGGGTTTTATGTGGGTATTGGGGATCTGAACTCAAGTTCTCAAGCTTGCATAGCAAGCACTTTACCCACCGAACCATCCTCCCAGCCTTAGTTTACTCTTTCACCAATGTTTATTAAGCAACTACTTTGTGCTAGGTTTGGTGGTGCTCACCTTTAATCTTAGTACTTGGGAGGCAAAGGCAGGTGGATCTCTGTGTTTGAGGCCAGCCTGGTCTATATAGCAAGTTCCAGGACAGCTGGGGCTATATAATAAGACCCTATCTTAAAAAAAAAAAAAAAATGTACTTTGTGACAGGTCTTATGACAAGAACCAAAACAAAATTTAAAGGACAATCAGAGTGTTACAATGCCTAGTCTCAGGGGCTTTTAGGGTAGAATACAAGGAACAGGTATAGAACAAGGTAAAATAATATTTTTAAACTTTTGTTGCATTTTATCATGTCCATGCATACATGTGTGTGCACCTGTGCGCATGCCAGAGTATACATGTAGATGTCAGAGGTTTTATCCTTCCACTATATGGGTCCCTGGGATCAAACTCAGGTGGTCAGGACTGATAGCAAGCACCTTTGCCTGCTGAGCTATCTTGCTGCACCAAAATAATATTTTTAAGAGTTGTGAAAACATGTACAAGGTGCGATAGAACAACAGACATAGAAGTAACTCTGGTGAGGAGGTTATCCTTAGGACTCTTGCCGGCATTAAAGATTGAACTACCTAGCTCTTTTGTTTGATTGTTTTATTTTGATTTGCTTTTTGGGCTAATGTATTTTGTTCCTTCATTAGTTGTTTTCAAATTGGTGTCACCCTTGTTACGGAGTTTGGAACCGCCAAGAACGACTACCCAGACTCAAAAAGTTCCAAATCAGCCGAATCACGCTTTTACAATTTTATTAGAATTTTAAAGAAAAATCCTCAGAACAGGCAAGCTACTACTTTTGGCAGTTGCCTTGAGGAGGACAATGGAGGGGACAAGGCATGGGGATCAGACACGTGACTGGATGCCAGCCACACGGCTGGGAGAAGGGAGCTTTAGAGAAAGTATAGAAATACAAGATGTCAGGGGCAGCCCAAAGTCTTAAAGAAAGCATATTTAGAAAAGAGAGCCGTGAAGAAGAAAAGGAGAAATTACACTTCCCTGAATCCTTCAGGGAAGCAGACAAACTCATGAACTACATGGCTATAGTAGTCTGGAAGTTCTGCCCTAGTAGGCAGGGTTCCAGGCAGGAAAAACTCACTATCTCATTAATGCACTAGGTAGTCCATCCATCTATTTAGCATAACCCACCTTCCTGGGGTTGGTCCTATGACCAGATGATTGACCAGTTAAACTTACATAAAATGGAGGTGCTTGGGGTATTATAGCCTTCTTGGATGTTTAACAGATATACTTTGAGGCCTATAATAATTTGGTCAGAGGGACATAAAGGACAGTTTTTGTTCCTTGCCCTGCTAGGCTAGGGAAGCTTTGAAATAACTGAACTCTTGGAGGTTCTTGAATGGTAGTGTGCCCAAGCCAGCACAGGAGCTCCACATTCTATCTCCCATTCCTGGCCCCATGTGTCTCTTCCACCTGGCTGCTCACCTGTATCATCTGCACTCTTCTTTTTTCCCTTTTTTTTATTGAATGTTTGTGTATTTCACATAATACATCTTAATTGTATTTAGAATCCTCTCTTATCTGCACCCCTGCATATACCCCACCCTAGATTTCATACATTCTGTCATATATGTTAAGACCTATCAAGTCAAGTTTGTGCTCCCTGATGTCCCTCGGTGTGAGTTCATCCACTGGAGCCTGGTCAGCCTGTCTAGTGTCACTCACTCCTTTAAAGAAGACCAACTCACCCCAACAGTTCCTCAGCTATGGCTTCTTACCCATTTCCTCAGTTCTATGCTGGGTTTTTGTCTTGTTTGAGTTTGTATGGGTCTTGTTTAGCCAGTAATTCTTAATCACTGGTATTCAGTCTTCTGTTATCACAGACCCTATCTGTGAAATATACAGACATCTCAGAAAGAAAGACACAGGTGCATGGGAAATAGTTTTGTAAACTATCAAGAATTCTTATAATGACTCCGTATCTGTTTTAAAATTTTTTTATTCATTACTTTTATTTTATGTGTATGTGTATATTGCCTGCATGTAGGTAAGTGGACCCATGTTGTGCAATGCCCATAGAGGTCAGAAGAGGTTGTCAGATCCCCTGGGACTGGAGTTACGGACAGTTGTTAGCTGCCATGTGGGTGCTGGGATTCGAACCCAGGTCTTCTGCAAGAACAACCAGTGTTCTTAATCACTGAGCGATCTCTCCAGCTCCATGACTCCATATCTTTATAAACCGTGTGTTAGATCATGGGTTCCCAAGCTAGAGAATCCTATGATATTAGAGCTGTATAGAAACTTCAAGGTTTCTCCTCGTGGCTGAGGTCTCTTTGGGCAATAAATTGTTATAGAACATTTTAAAAGACCTAGCCACCTGACTTCCAATTCTACCCTTGAAGTAGTTTCCCTACAATAATTTACTTTTGTTAAAACAAGTGGAATGATCTAATGGCACAAACAGCTGCTGCTTGGACATCAACAGCATTAGTGGAGCTTCTAGACAAGCCAGGGTGTTGTACTGGTGAATGGTTCTCACCCTAGAGACACACAAATGTCTAGAAGGTGAACATACAGAAACAAAGTAATGTAACAGGACACAGGCAATCATGTGTTTGAACTGGTTTTGAAGGCAGCATAAAGGGAGGTACCATCAGCTGTTCTTGGTCAGACCATGAGAAGTTCCTGGGACAGAGATTCGAAGAATGAACAGAAGGGCTGTGGAGGGAAGGGTCTTCTGGCTGAGAGAGGCCAGCAAGTGCAGCAAAAGACAAGGATAATACAGAGTGAGGTTGGAAGGGCTGGGAGCAGTTGGGGTTGGTTAGAGCATAGGCAGAAGGCATGTAAGGCTGGGGGAGGGAGGAAGAGCCAGACCACAGGGACCTTGGCTATCACACCAAGTGGTTTGGGCTTAAGGAAGAATGTCACTTCTTTGATGTACTGAATGACCCTTTCCTTGGCGTGGCACAAGGAGACCAGACAGCCATTTGTCTTGGATGGAAAACTGGAAGGGAACGAGGAGAAGCCTCTTTGAGATCATTATCATTTTTTCTCAAAAAATTGGACACTATCCCATAAAACATTCAGAAATGGCAGGTGTTGAGCTGACCTAAAATGCACCTAGAAAATGTCCATGAGACATCTTCTTTAGAAAAGGGTCAGAAAAGATAGCTGGATGGGAGGTGGCCTTCCCAACTTGCCCTCTTGATACATTGACATATTTCCCTCAAAGAGCTTTATGTTTCATTCACTCTTAGAAGCTGCCAGTTTAGCTCTTAGGAGGCAGGCTGGCTCTAAGGAGCACACAGCAATCGAGAGAACATGTCCAGAAACACAAAGAAAATACTTCCACATCACTGTATCTCAGGATTCTTGGGCTCTTGAAGTACTAGGTGCTTTCAAGAAGGGTGCTTTCTTCCAAGCAAAGGCACAAACAAACAAATAAACAACTGTTCTAATTTCTGGGATACTGGTTTTAAATACAGATTCTGCCCTAAAGGTGTTCTACCTTCCTTTACCAGTAGGTGTCAGAAGAATCCTGTTAAAAAAAAAAAAAAAAAACACCTAAAGCTTCAAAATTGCTGATATAATTTCCCAGTACTCGAATTTCTCAGTAAAACATATTGTTATCTAAAGGGACATTGCAACGGTTTGGAACCTACCTTTTGAATAACACTTGATTCACAAATGATTGTAATTCCTTAGCCTCCCTACAAATAAGACAAGATGGTTGAAGCAAATAGATTTTGTTGAAATAGCCATAGAAAATTTACATCTTACAGGAAATTCCATTGCGTTTACACTATTTATTTAATAAGAATAATCTCTGTGATTATTTGCATTTATTTCTGAAGGAGGATGTTTTCCTTCCTCAGAATAAGTTCAGGAAATGAGTGAAATGTTCAGGAAGTTAGCTAAATGCTGATGTAAATCTAAAAGGAAGGTCTGTTGTTTGAGAGAGGTGTGGGGGGAGGGGCTTACAAAAACAAAAATACTTAGGAAATGAATTCTCACTTATGGAAAATGTTATATAGACTTTCTGATTAAAAGGAAAGAAAGGTGTGTAACCATGGTATCTTTTGCAGTGGCTCTGTTAGCCAATCCAGTCTTTCCTGATAACAGTAGCTGACAAACTGTGAAGTAAGAAAATCTAGATAAGAGATGATTGGGATTAAGGTTCTATTGAATTAAGGATTTATTATGAACTCGTGTCAACTATTTCAGGAGATAAGTCTGGTAGGAAACTCTTGGGTCTTGATTTGCTGGTGGGTCTCTTAGCACAGCATAAATGATTATGCTCTACTCCAAGGACCCTGTCCCTTCCACTGACACATGGTGTCCCACAGACCCTCAACTGCACAGGAGAGTCTCAGTGCAGACAAACACATGCCCTAGGTACTCTCAGTCAGTGCTGCAAGCCCTGTGGCCCAGCATGTTGTTAATCTGTAGCTGGCCATGTTGGGTGCTGTTGCAGATAACAGAGCAAGCAGATCGCCTTGCCTTTGAGACACCAAAGCACAATTTAGAAATAACGTTTTGACTTATTGGTGAGGGCTGCAGAGGATACAGGTAACTGTGTTTTGTGTGAAAATTGCCACCCCTCCCCTCTCCTATCCTTCAGCAGTCACCCTCTTTCCCGAATTCAGGGTTCTTATCAGTGTTCCCCTGGCCTTCTCTCCAGCCTGCACTCCACACAGAAGCAAGAGCAAAGTCGAAAAACCCACCAACACAGAAACGAAAACTCTTGCTTTCAATCTGACTCCCCTGTGCCAACCTAGGAGAGACTTCCCAGGCCTTACCGTGCCCCCCCTTCCCTCCCACTTCAAGCTGCCCTGCACCTATCTCCAGGCAACTCAGGGTCAAGTTCATTCACACATTTACCTTTTCACTTGGGTGAAGGAGGACAGTAGGACATGTACTTCTTTTAGTGTCTATGGAGCAATCTGTTTGGATGTCTATTAATTGTGACATGAGAGTACTGACAGAGGGTCCAAGGACACAAAGCAGGTTCACATGAATGCCCACTGGGTGCAAATATTTCAAATCAACACATGTCTAGAAAAGATGTTCAGTTGGAGGCAGCTAGCTAGCTGTATTCAGTGATTACTGTCTGATGGCATATCAGGAGTAGGTTTTAACTCTTGTATTTTACATACTGAATTTAGCATATTGCCAGGAGGTACAGAGAAAATCTTCAAAGAGCCATGGTTTCAGGAATACCCACTCCTCTCTTTCCCTTCATTCCTCTTCACATTTATACAAGGCAGACTTGAATAGTGTGATGAGAACAGCTGAGAAAGGATTTCATTATGCTGCATGTTCAGAAACTGTTCAAGCCCAGCTAAAACCAAGGCCTTGACTTGGGTCAGGAAGAAATGATATCATTGATGTGATGCACTAGTTGCACCAATTTGAAGGAGGGGCTCCAGGGAGGCACGTGTTCCCCACGGCACCTTTACAGGACACTGGCTGGCCTACAATGGACCTTTGTTCTTCTGTTCAACCAATATTCACTGAGTAGAGGATTTGTTTCTCTAAGTTTAGAGCTTTAAGCTTGTTGATGAGAGCTAAATTTCTCCTCTGTCTGTCATCTACCTTTGGGGTCTCTAAGTTGGACTTTATCTTTGGTGTTCTTTTAGTCACTCCCTCTCCTTTCCAAGCCCACTCCAGTGTTGAATATGCAGCAGACACTCAACAAATATTTGCTAGGGCAAAGCAGAAGGCAAGGACAGGTGACTTGGAATAAGCAACATCGTGGAGTAGATCATTGTTCTCTAATCCATTTTTGACATTAGAGAATGCTCTCTGAGGCTAGTGCTGGAGCATCTTTCCAGAAAGTCCTGCCAATGTTATGACTCTGGTTAACTTTGGTTTCTTTCTGCTGGCCGCATAGCATTTGCCACGGAAGTGCCTTGGTTCCTCCTCTCCCTCCTTTCTACCTGCTTCTTTCCATTCTTTTCCATTCCTCGTTTTCCTCTATTCCTCCATGAATATACTTGAAACCTGCTCTCTGTCAGGTACGGTGCCAGGCTTTCAGGGCACATAGAGAGGCCATGCTTGGTACTCAGATTCATGCACAGGGAACTGGGTCTAGTGGGAAAGTGGATGCATGTGCAGACTAGTGTGAATGGCACAGGAAGGCTCCCAGAGTTCAAAACAGAGACCAAAATGGCCAATGTGAGAAGGAAAAAGAAGTGGCAAGCTGGAGGACCACAGACATTGTCCCAGGAGAGGTAGCACAAATTCAATTTTGAAGAAAGAATACATAAAGCCTAGTTGAAAAACACAGAAAGTGTGTTCTAGGTAAGGAGAAAACACACCTATATGCACATCCACAGGCACACGTGCACCTAGGCATGCTCAGGCAAGGAGGTGGGAGGGGAATGGCTAAACTAGGTCAGGTTTTTCTCTGTGACTTATCACTTCCGTCCACGGCTTACATTCATTCTATCTACTTATCGAATGGCGAATGAAATGACTTAATCTGTGGGTCTTTGAGGACATTTGGCTACCTAATCATTTCATCTCTTATTAGAAAGGCATTGACAAGGCAGGCTAGCCATGAGATTAAGCACATTCTCAGGTAAAAACAGGACTGGATAGGAGGGAGATCAAAATATTCCTCCCAAACATGTTTTTTGCCTGTCTTAAATTGGTTATTCAGGGAAATTGAAGCCTCCATAGAGACAGGAACAGGAATGGCTCTTGAAAGCTAACCTTTTGAAAAGAAACTTATCTGTCAGTATTGGTAAAAACCAGAGGCAGGCACAGCCCTTTCTTCTGGCCTTTCTCCTTTTCTGCCTAACCTAGATCACTCCTAAAAGAATGATCGGGGTCCAACTCGAGGCTTAAAAGGGAACTACCTGTTGCCTGAAGTGTTTGCTCCCAGGAATGCACACCCATCTTCAGAAGGGAAGCCCTGTCCCCCTTTTCTTTGTTAATATCTCTATAAGATTCAACGTTTGCCTTCATTGGGTCTCATGCTCAATTTGTGTGTAGTTACCGTGCTTAGGAACTGTGATAAAATTTATGGTTTTTTTTCCATTGCATTGCCAATTTATTTCCAAACTAAAACTTCTTCGGAGTATGAATTTAAGTGGTGATAGGAATCCTGGTGGGAGTCTGATGGAAATCAGGCAATTGCTGAGAAATGAAATATAATACACTTAATTTTATCTCATTTCACCATGGGAATTTAACTCAGAATCCTTTGCCATGAAGACTGACCCATCAATCCATGGGCTCTCTTAACCATGAGATAGAAAAGACTGAAGAAAGAGGGCAGGATCTTCTAGGAACTTCAGGCTTTGGCAAGGTCCATTGGAAGTCATCTGGACTGAACCTTTGCAGGGCCTATACATTGCAGAACACTGGGGAAATCTTCCCCGTCCTGCCAACTCAGCTGTGTTGAGAGGGAAAACTAAGGAGACCAAATCCTTCTCCCAGGGTGGTTTATTTCTGTTCATAGATCCTCCAAAAACAAGAGGCCAAGGCTGACCTCTTTGGTCAAGAGTCAGCTCAACTTTAAAATTATGATCGCATGTGAAGGCTAAAATGGGAAAGGGAAAAAGCAGTTCTCAGCACAGAAATGCTGAAAATCCTTGGATCACATTCCAGTTCAGGTCTTGGTCCCGGAGGGGGAGCACCCACAGTGGGTAAATGGGTGGGAGATCAGCCAAGCCCAGTTCAAACCAGGTGAATGTCAGGGATCATAGAGTTTACTCTAGAGGTGTCCAGTTTATGAATAAAAATATTTACTATAGTGATTATGCTAGGTTATCCCTAAGAAACCATAGCTCATGCCAGGACTTAAAATTGAGAGATGCCTATCAAAGTCTTCATGCAGTCTCAATGAACCATGTGCATTAATTAAAGCAAAGGCGAGACTATATATTAGTTCCCTAGGGTCTCCATAACAAATGACCACTAACAATAAGTTAAATCAACAGAAATTCATTCTCATACAGTTCTGGAAACTAGAAACCTGAAGTCAATACTGATTCCTTCAGGCCTACCCTAATATAATATGAGGTCATTTTAATTTAACTACATCTACCCAGACCCCATTTCCAAATAAGGTCACACTCAACAGGTATCCTGGGTTAGGACTTCAACGCATCCTTTGAAGGACACATGAAACCCACAAGAATGTAAAATGAAAACAAAACAAGATCTTGTGTGAAAGAAAAATCAAAACCTTGAGCTAGACACAAGACTACCTGGCTATCCAACCAACCATCTGCCCCCCCTGGGTTACCCTTGCCCTCTGTAAGTCTTGGTTTTGCCTCTCTGAAAGCAAAGTTTGTCCTACTTACTTCAGAAACACCCTGGGAATAAAATAAAACCACATAAAGTATTTGCTATTGGGAAATTGTTTCTACAAGTGCAAGGGATTATTATGAATTCATTCCAGGTTGTGTTGACTTTTCCTTAACTTCATAACTACTTAATGAGTAGGTAATGGAATAAGAAACATAGCCTGTCTTACAGGGAAGAGAATTTAAATTACATGCCTCCCTTCATTTAGAGTTTGAGATAAAAGTACAATAGAAATCTGTAGATAAGGGGAATAATATTGCAAATCCTTGTTCACTCAACTTTTTACTCACTCCAAGACTGGGTGGTATTCAAATGCAGTTGCAAAGTGGCAAGCATTTAAAAGCAAACCAAGAAGACTGATGTCAACTGCAATATCAGCAGATATTCTGAAAGGCAGTGGTTCTCCTCTGTGTGGTCCATATTCCTGGGTATAATGACACTGTCCTGATAGTTTTGCTTTGTAGTGCTGGGTATCAAACCTGGAGCTTCACACACACTAGCTAAGCACTCCACCACTGAGCTACATCTCACTTCCCAATGGCCACAGTTATTTGAATTTGCTTTGCCCAGTGCTTATCTGGATATAGGTACAGAGACCACCCAACTTATAAAACGAGCCAAAGACAGCAGTTTTTTTTTTTCAGAATGATGAGAAATATACCTGTATCTTAAACAAAACCACCATTGTTATAGCCAGAAAAAAGGATGAAAAAAATGGGCCCTCTCCTCCCCCTTTTAAGGAAATTGGGAACTCCAGCAGCAATGAGAAAATCTTTTTTTCTTCAGGTCACTAGCTAGGTCACTGTGGAAAGATGGCTTCTTCTGGAAATAGCAGCAACAAAAAAGGCGTCATTGGGATAAGCTTGAGAACTACAGCTACAGCTATCCAAAGCATGTATCCACTCATGACCACAGTGTAGATAAATTGTTGACCTTGGATTTGGGTGGGAGATGGGGGTATGGGGGTACCCACTGCTGACCTGGGAAAAATCCCACAGGGGAAAAAGAGCACTAAATAAAAAGTAACAAAGTTTCTCAGAGAAAGTAAACTAAAGCCTCCATTTCTCACTGCTGGGACTATGCGTCCCAGGGACTATTATATACCCTCAGGAACACACCAAACCACACACCAGTTAATAAACAAAACACTTTATTTTCCTTTAATACAAAAATTAAATAGCAAGATTTTTTGTACAGTGATAAATTAGAAATTTACAGTACAGACATCAATGCAGACATACTTTTATATACCCTTAAAAAGAGGGTCCATTTCCTTTGAAATTCAGTATATTCAGGGCATGTGTAACAGGGTCTTTCCTGGTACCTCTGTGTCAAGCATCTGAAAATCCTCCGGTTGTCTCCAGGTTTCTGAAGCTGTGGAGAAGCACAAGAATCCAAGAAAAGGCCAAAGAGCAACAAGGTAATCTGCTGTGCAGAGCAAGTCAAATCATTATTGCATCTATTTGTAGACTGCACCTGGTGCTTAGTTCATCTTTATTATGAAGAGCTCAAGGGGCCATCATCCTTAGACCTTCTAGACCTTCTAAAGCCTCACAACATCTCTGTGAGGTAGAAGAAATTCAGAAGACCTAGATGCCCACTAGGAGAGGTCGAGAAAGCAGCTTACCTGTCTGTCTCCATGCCAACAGCCAAGTCAGAGCCTGAGCCTATTAAATTTCCAGGATTTGGAAATTTGCACAGCCTGGGAAGAAAGATAGACCCAACCTTCTCTGGAAACTCTGGTCTCATCACTCTTCAGAAGCCTCCTGGGATGATTGTGCTCATGTACTGAGTATTGCGAGAGATCAAGGAGGCCCAAAAGCCCTGAGGACGTGGCTCACATGGGACTCCAAAGAGACCCTCTACAAATTGTCTGGGTGAGTATTAGGAATTGGCTGATGCTAAGATAAGAAATAAGGCAAATGAGAAACAGAAACAAGCTACTACCAGGGCAAATGGACTTGCTAGAGGAGAGGCATGCCAGGGAAATTCATGGTATATTTCCCTCTTGGTCAAGTGCACCATTATTGCACAATCTGCATGGAGAAAAGGCAGTTACAGAGAGCTCTGTCCTGGAGCCAGTGAAATAAAATATTGATTCAGGCTTTAGTATCCAATCCTTGGTAGGAGCAAAATGCTCTCTCAGGAGTGTTCAAGATCTGTGACCTAGGCATGGAGGGAAAATAATAATCTAGGTCCTTTGCTAGACATAACTGTAAACCCAGACAGGAACTCTGAATTCAAATATAATAAAAGAAGTAAGCGCACCATCCAAGTCCAGGGACTATCAGGACTGGCAGCAATAGCAACTCTCCCCAATACCCTCCATCACAGAATAGAATTCAGACTATCCACTGGTCATAAGAGGTTCCTTCAAAAGTCTGTGCCCTCTGGCTCCCCTTCCAAACTGCTACTGTAGTCCCCGTAGCAGAGGCCCAGGACTGTTATATTGTTGAAATCCCTTTCAATTATGCCTGCTCTTTCCAGGCTGAGGATGTCAAGTTCATCTTGGTGTCCTATGTCCAGGCCTGACTCTCAGTACAAAAATCACAGACTTTGTTAGAGTACATAGCTGGAGGTGTTAGATTGGATGGTGATTCTGAATTTGATGAGGAAGTTTCTCAGGTTCTGGGTTTAAGGAGTGTAAGTGAGGAAATGATGGGGAAAAGAAAGTCAGTGACCATCTCAGGAAACAGAGTGTCACCCTTCTCCTGTTTCAGGCCTCTGGGCAAGATGCCAGCCCAGAAGCCATCTCAGCAACCAGGAAATGGGTCACCATAACGGAAGAAAGATATGATCAACCAAGTAGCTGAACCAGACGGTTCTGGCCCCTTCTACCCTACACCCCGTTCCTCTGCCCTGAAGTTTGGCTTTTATGAAGGAAGGCAAAAGAGGTGGTTGGGCAGAAGTATCCTTAGCATTGCTTAATAAGGCATCTGGGGGCTTGGAATTTTTATTGAAAGCTACCATCACATCTACTTATTCTAGATCCAAAAGAAAACAAAACAAACCTAACGTTTCCCTCAGCATGCTGCTGCCTTCAAATATACTGACATAAGTCACATGGGGCACCCCAAGCCCTAACCTACCTACCCCTCAAGTCATCGTAGATACTGGAGCTCATGTCCTTATAGCTATTTTGTATCCGAGGGAATTTCTATGGAGATTGCCATGAAGCAGAGCTGATGTTTCTGTCATTAATTTGAAAGGAATCTAAGGAAAGGAGAGATGTGGTCAAGGTAGAGAGACCTAGAAAGAAACTTGTGGGAAGGATATAGTGAAACATATGAATTCCAAAGGCTGCTGCTCCTACACAGAACCAACAGTGAAGTCAGGAGAACCATTTTTTCCTGCCTTGCATCCATGAGAAGAACAGAGCTTATCTCCTATGGCCTTCCTAAAACATTTAACATGGGGCTTTACCCAGTTGGCACTCAATACTTACGTGCTGATAACTCTTTCCTTAAAAACAAGTACAATTTTAAGAAGGGACTGAGAAGCTAGAAGGTCACTGGTAACTGACTCCACAGCCACAATCTTTCTTTCCTGAAACCAGAAACATTCTCCATTGCCTGGAACCTGAAAGGGAAGGCCTATGACCCTATGACATTAACTACTAATCCATTCTGTACTGACAGCCCCTTCTGCTCAAATATACCTTGCCCTCAAAAGGCAAGTGATAGGTGGAACCAACCCCAAAAGTTGTCAAGATACAAGCTCCAGAACTCAGAATGAAGGTGGCCAGGGTCATGCAAGTGCTTGCTGCTATGATTATTACTAAAACACTGATACATACTAAAATCCTACTGTTCCCCAGATCACTGAAGGGTGTTGTCACACAACACGATCACTGAAGCACTACACACAAAACTGTATTACAAACCCCATAACAGCAAAAGCAGTCCTTCACCGCATGGTCCTCCTTCCCTTTCCTGGGCTAGAATCACTTCACAACTCCCAAGACACCAGAGCAGAGCGTGAGTAAGGGCAGGCTTTGCCTCTGGATGCATGCTCCAGGGCCCAGGACAGCTATGGGAACAGTCTGCAAGCGGCACAGGACGTGTACATTTTATATTTTGTAGACAACTTGATCTCAGGAGATAAACTGGCCCTTCCAGGGATCAGTTCTCATGCTCCTGGAGCCCTACCCTTCGGGCAGTCTAGGTACTCGGGCTTCATAAATCAGCAGGGGCTACCCTAGCCCATGTAGCCATCAATCTCAAAAGTCCTTCTAAATACACAATAGGCCTTATATGCATCTTGATCTCAGACAGCTAAATAACACAAAAAAGCAAGGAGGTGGGGAAAAAGAAAATGTCAAATCACAGACATAAAGCTCAACCCATATATATTTTTTTTTCTAAAATTTGATTATCTATTTGGAGTCCCTGTTAATATTTCTCCTCCACAAAGTATGAGAGAGAGAAAAAAAAGAGCTTTCTTAATAAAAAGAAAAAACATGAAATTAATAAATAATCATTGAAAAGCAGCTGCTGAGGCACACACATGAATTATAAGGAGAGCAACTTGTGACACACAGACAACAGTTTGCCAGAGATCTGGCGATTACAAGGCCCAAGGCAGGTTAAGAGAAAGGCCAGTTACAATGTTAAAAGAACTGCAACTTTTGATAGGTTGCTAGGGGGTACCTCCTTGTGAGGAGCTTAAAGCATAAATTTTAAAAGCTTTGGATACCTCAGCAAAGGCAATTAAGGCCTGAGCTGTTAGACTTTGCAGTTAATTTCATATGGTCTACACTTTATTCCCTGCTAACCAGTCCAGCTTCTTACCAGCATTCTGGAGATTCATTAAGCACCATATAAATACTCCAGGCCCCACCGCCTCCAATGAAATCATATAAGGAGCCTTTGCCAATTACTAGGGAACAATTATGCACCAAATATGTGGATCCGCTGTCCTTAGTTCCCTTTACAAAACGGAATAAGTCTCCATTGTGGTAAGTAGACCAAACTCTGATAACATTCTTATGGTAGGGGGGAAAAGGCACTATCATTTTAAGAATACAAGTTGACCATAGTTTTAAAGTCAATAGAGTGTACTATGTCATAGTCCAAGAATGTGCTTTTAATTGTAATTGACACACACAAATTACACAGTTAATCTGTGTGAATGCAAAGTTGCCAAGAAATTTAACATTTCAGTTCTTTCAGACTGGCGTCTGCATAGATGCAATCACACGAAGTAAAATATATTAAGTCCCCATTGCTTAATGCAATAGGTCTCTGGGGTGAGTAAGGTAAGTCAACTTAGTAAATCTCATTTTCCTCTGAATTAAGTGATTGTCAGAAAGTGAATCACCTTTCCTTTTCCCCTCATTAGGCATGCTGCAGTGCAAAAATTCCTATAAAAATACCTTTTTTTTTTTTTTTTTTTTTTTTTTGAATCATTAGTGTAAAGTGAAGGAAACAGCAGCAGCCTGGAACAGGGATGTTAAAATTTTAAGAGAGGAGAAGAGAGAAAAATCCACTGGATACCTTATGTGTGTTAGTAGAGTACTTTTGTTTGTTCAAACAATTCTGTTTTATGACAAAGGCACTGAAGGATTTTGACACTACCTCTTGGGAGTGCAATCCACAAAGTTCTAAACAGCAGACAGTACACCACAAAGATGTTTATGTTAGACCAGCCAAACTATAAAACTCTGTAACACTTCTCCGAACCCAGCGTTTCCAGTGTTTATAGATCACTTTGCTATCTGAAAGACCTAGTTAGTATTTAAAATTTAAAAGAGTTAAAAAAATAATCTTTCTCCCTGCAGATTACCAAGTCACAGCTGAAATCCCACCTCGTAGGGGAAAACAGCATCTTGCCGGCCCTCTTGGATTTTAGGCAAGACCTCCACGCTCCAAGCTGCGACCTGCTAAAGTGATCAACATTTTGATTTTTCACAGCTTTGAAAGCCTCTCACGGGCTTTTCCATTTTGGATCATTCCAAAGTCTCCAGCAAAATCATTGATTTTATGATGCTAGGTGCGGGTGAGGGGTGCTGATTGATGGGGATCACTTAAGTGTTGCTAGTTTGTTCAAATTCCAGAGTCACTGCACAAAATTCTTAGTAGCATTTCCAGAGAAACACCGGCATTTCCTTCAGAATGAGGATCATGTGGAGGCTAGCTAGTCTTATACCACAGTTTCACTGCCTTTCCCAGGCTTCACCCAACCATTCCCTCTCTTCTCTCTCTTTACCTTCCCAGAATTCACCAATCTATTAGAACATTTTTGCCACGTGTGAAGAGTTTTGGCAGACCAAATCCACATGCCTGAAGTGATGCCCACAAGCAAAGACATAAAAATTTTCAACATTTCAACTGCCATATTAGAGTCATCTGCAGAATAGCGAAAGAGTGCCCAGTTGGAGATTTCATAGAAATAACAGGCAATCACACAGGTTGCAGGAACCGTGTACAGTACTGAGAACACCCCAATCTTCACCATCAGCCTTTCTAACTTGTCTGTCTTTGTCCCATCTTTTTGAAGATTTGACCGAATTTTGAACAAGGCCACCAAACCGGCAGCAATAAACAGAGTTCCAATCACCAGATATGTAAAGAGCGGGGCCACCACAAAGCCAGTGAGAGCATCGAGGTTTTGGTTCCCAACATAGCACAAACCAGTCAGTTCGTCTGCATCCACTAGTCTCATAATCAAGATGACAATGGTTTTCACCGCAGGGATGGCCCAGGCTGCAATGTGGAAATAAGAGCTGTGCATTTCAATGGCTTCATGCCCCCACTTGAGTCCTGCTGCCAAAAACCAAGTGAGTGTCAGAATAACCCACCAAATGGAGCTAGCCATTCCAAAAAAGTACATCAGCAAGAAAATTATTGCACATCCTGTGTTCTTAAGTCCTTCTTGGATAAGAACAGGTTCTGCTGCCTCTTCAAAATCGCAGGATATCCTTTCCCGGCCTACAGTCAGCCGAACAATATAAGCAATGCTATAAATATTATAGCACATACTGAGAAATATGATGGGGCGTTCAGGGTAAGAAAACCTGGAAGAATCGATCAGGAAGGTCAGCACAGTGAAGGCAGTAGAGATGAAGCACAGGCTAGCCCACACTGCCATCCAAATATCGGTGAACTCCTTAGCTGAGCGACTGTACAGGCCAGCATCGTAGCCACACTTGAGGACACAGTTCAGGCTCCTCTTCACCCAGATATACTGATCAGAATTGGTTCCCACAGAGTGACACTCTTCCCCTGGCTGGATGGGGGTTTTGTGAGGTAAGGGCACCTCTTCATCACCTGGCCCTTCCATGCACATATGGTTGTGGTCATTCTGAGGTGGGAACTTGCTGCAGTTCAGGCTCTCCGGCCAGGCAAATCCAAATTCTTTCAGGACTGGTTCACATCGTCTCTTGACTGAAAGACACATGCCACCGCATGGGCCAATGGGGATGTTGATCTTCTCTGTGCACATCGGCACATAGACCGAACAAAGGAAGAACTGAAAGCAATGAAATAAAGAACACAATGACTTGGAGGTTTGACTGAATGCACAAGCAGTATATATCCACTTTTAAACCAACCTACTGAAAGTCTGTGCTCACTGTGACCACAAACAAGGATGTCAAATAATCCAATCACTTTTATACACTTTCCTTAGTTTGGCTCTAGTAATCTTTTCCACAGGAACATAAATGAATAAATAAGAAGTATCTGAAGAATTACATAATGTCTTTCACATAACCCTTAAGAAAACACTTTTAAAATTTGACTTCTAACATCCCTCTCCTTTTAGCTAGAGTTGAAAGATCTGAAGAGTAATAAAATGAGTTGGTCCTTTTGGTGATGCGTGCTTGATTTTTATCTTCCTTTCCTTGCCTTAAAGATAAGAAACTATAGATCCTGTTACTAGTCTATTTTTCCTCTACTTTATCCTTTAATTTAAAAAAGAGTCAATCCCATATTAGAACAGAAAATATAGTAGTTTGAAACTCAGACCCAGGATGAGATGTGGGCGAGGGTCTCTGGTCTCCAGGGATTTGTTTGGCTAGCATTTCCCTAATGAATAATAATGAAGCACAAAAGGAAATGTAAAGTCCCTGAAACTGCAATACTAGCAGGGGAGAGTCCAGTTGCTGTCCTCAATTCCTTCAGCATTGATAAACAGTCTCCTTGGCTCCTTACAGATGTTGTCTATGAAGTCTAGAGTTACAAGTAACTATTTTCCAGCATGTAAAGGGATCCAGTCTTGTCTTTCAAAACAGCTTGGCTGCTTCCCCAGGATACATGTAATTAAAAATATATATCCCTGCAAAAGCTGTTTCTCCAACAAAATTGCCACTGATGTCAGGAATATGTGTTGTTTCCAGACTGAGAGCAAGAGGATCATTTCTTAAACTTTTTTAACCTAGTTCTAAAGTCCTGAAACCTCCAAAGGGATATTTCACCAGCAACAGGTCTAATCCCAACCATCATTCCAAAACCACAATCCAACTTTTACAATGCCTTCTGTAAAAATATGCAGCTAGTAAATAAACTGTGTCTATTTCTTATCTCCTAGAACTTACAGCCAGAACTACACATTTCTTGGGTTTTTAGATAGACAACTAACCTTTACTTTTTTTTTTCACAAGTGCTATCTCTTCTAAATTTATTAAAGTCACTCAGCCTAAGCAACCAAAACACAACTGTTATGTTTTAAAGTTTTCATCCCAGTCCACCTCCCTAATGAATTGGTTGTTTATGCAAGATTATTAACTACCCTGTATATGCAAATTCCTTTTTCACTTATTATGGTAGGAAGAAAAATTTCTGTATCATTACACATTACATAAGCTTTAAAGTTTTTAATGACTGGAAGGAAAAAAGGTTCTTTCAATATGCAAACTACCTTCCTGGAGCTTTTTCAGTCCCTCCAAACACTAAACCTATACCTCCAGCCCTAAGGACAAAAAAGGACTCAACAACCACTCTTTCCTGTATGACCTCTAAAACTGCAGGGCGATGAAGGGGCACTCTGCAGAAAACAGTGATACTTTATTCAGTAACCCACTCCCCCCAAAATATAGGAAGACAGGAGGTCAATGAGGGGCCTGGAAGGATGAACTTCTTATCTTTCCTTCCAAGCCTTAGCTGCAGCTGGCCGCCCTGCCGGGACTCGCCCACCAAACAGCAGCGGCCCGAATCCTTGGCAAAGATAACAACCCTCAGCTCCACTGGGGTTAGGGGCTTGGCCAGACTTGGGCAGGGGAGAAAAACGGAAGGGCGGGGTGTAAGAATGGGCTCTTTCGCAGGCCAGATGACTTACACAACGTTTTGGCTTCCAGTCTTCGGGAAGGGACAGAAAAGTGGGAGGTGGGGTGGGGGTGGAAATCACTTTTCCAGGAGAGTTCTACTCTCAGGAAGGGGGCAGAGAGCTCGACTTGGAGGGGCCCCAAGGAAGAAGTTTGGGGGGTCCCTGCTTAAGGGGTCGTGGCAGGGGATGAGGGTAGGGGCGCCCACCTGCAGCTGGCTGGAGCAGCCGTACTGGATAAGCGGCGTGAAAGTTGTCAGCTGCAGCTCGGCGTCTGTCTGCAGCTCGTGCCCCACCAGGTTGGGCATCTTGGTCACGTTGTAGCCCAGGTTCTGGCACATGGAAATGCGGATAGGGTCGCAGCGCCGCTCCTCCTCGTCCCCGAAGCCCAGGGCTGGCTGCAGGAGCAACTGCAGCAGCAACAGCAGCCCCAGCCTGAGCCCGACACCTCCAGGCGCCCCCGGGACGCTCGGCCCCGTGCCCAGCCAGGCCATGGCCAGGGCCCCGGGCAGCAGCGGCGGCGGGGAGGGCTGCTCTAGCAGACACCCCCAGTTTGCACCGGGGCGCCGGCTGCCCGCGCTGCTCCCAGCTCCTGGGAAGGGAGTGCGATAAGGCGCCAAGGGCGACGGAGGGGGCAGTGGCCGCCGCTCCCGCTGCTGCACGCGACTGTGCGGGGTATCAGACGTCCGGGGCCGAAACCCGGGGGCAAGCGGCGTGGGTCATGGCTGCAGGCGGCGATCCCATCACCGGGCGCCGGCCGAGTCCGCTCCGTGTCCCCGCGAAGCCCGCCAGCACTCTACGCCGCGCCGCTCTCACCGCCCCGGCGCTCCGCGGCGCAGAAGGTTCTCTGGGCGGCCGCGAGGCGGGACGGACAGCGCACCCGTCCAATGGAAGGGCGTCGTGGGCAGAGGAGGCGGGGTGGGGCGGGGCCGCTCTCCCCCCGGGAAGGGTCAGGTCCCCGCCAGCGGCCTGGTCCTCCCTCCCTCCCCTCCTCCCTCCCCGCCGCGCCCCGCCCCGCTCGGCTTCCCGGTGCTCGCCTTCCTCCCACTCTGATCGACGCGCGCTGGGGCCGAGCGGCGATGGAGCCTAGTGGCTCCGACCCAGCCAAGCTGCCCCTCCCCTCCCAGGTGAGACGTGCTTCCACGTCCGTGCCCCCTTCATTCCCTTTCTCTTCCAGCTGTCACCGCGGGCCCCGTGGCCACCTCCGCCTCAAGCAGTGAAGTGAACACAAAGAACAGGGGATTGGGGCTTTACACCGGGCTGTGTGACCTTGAACAAATCGCCCAACCTTTCGGTGTCAGGGGCCTCGTCCGCAAAGTGACTTGGGAGGATTAGTGATACAGCGTTCCAGCTCTGCTTGGTGCCTGGTACTGCGCGAGCTCGCAGCTATTTCCACCGCTTGCGGGCGGGCGGTGGAGCCCGGCCCCCAGTCCCCGCCCAGACCAGCCGACCTGCGCCCGGGAGCCGGGCTTGGGGAGGCGCCCCAGAGCCGCAGCGCAGCCGACGGGCTCGCGCTCCGATTTCCTCACCCTATGAAATGAAATTCCACAGGGGGATTCGAAAGGAAATGAGACCGGGACACTCCGTGCTTCTCCGCCCGCCGCCCTTCCTGTCTCGGGGACACGGTTTCTAAATAAGGTTGGGAGGGTGCGAGAGAGAGGGAAGAGGCATGACCTGTGCCCTGAGGACGTGGAAGGTTCACCAGTCACTTAGGACGCCCCTCCTCGGCAGCCTCCACTCCTTCCTTCCTCATTCTGCCTCTTCCTAGGGTGTCGGGGATCAGTGGATCTTGCCAGCCAACCATAAGGGACTTTGTGCTGGTCCACCCTCTCAGTCTTCCATTCAGCGACGGGGAAAGCTCAGCAGGTGGTTTCCCAAACTATTTACTTGTTACTTATTGGTCAAACATCTGTGTCTCTCCGATCCCAAACTGGACATTTGACCAACTTCTGAGGGAAGTTCATGTTCGCACATAGCTGTTCTCAGCACACGAAGTAACACCTGTAGTGTAAGTCATTTACAGTGCCTGACGCATAAAGTGCTGAGTGGCTTGGTTGTTGCTCTTTTGTATGGGACAGATGGGGAAGGGCAGGTTAGAGGACACTTCCTGCTTGTCAGTTTCAGGCTAACTGCACATCTGACAGTCCAGGTTTGAGAACACACACACACACACACACAGAGTTTCCTGAAAACCATTTATCTAACACTTGTCACTGTTTTCCTGCAGCTGTTTGTCTTCTCCCATTTCAGCAGATCCTCTGACTCCCAGCAAAGGTAAGGTATGAATTGGACGACTGGGTGTAGTCTTCTCCCATTTCAGCAGATCCTCTGACTCCCAGCAAAGGTAAGGTATGAATTGGACGACTCGGTGTACCATTCAAGTAGTGCTCATATTTTGGATTTTTAGTTTTCTTATATTAGCAGCTCACCTGGCTGAGGACAAGAATAAAATCAACTGTTTTTGGCATTTGGTTTTGTGCCTGGATCTGTTGGACTCCTAGAAGCTGTGTTGTCTCTGGGCATTGTCATAACCACCTGATGAAGGAAGTTTTAGCAGCCCCTTAAGGAGACTGGGAAACTGAGGCTAGAGCCAGAGTAATAGGAAATGATAGAACCAACCAAATCGGGGCCCAGTGGGAGCCCTTTAAAGCTGGAGGGCAAGATTATTTCCTACAAGTTCCCAGCTGGAAATCAGGACCCTCGGGACAAGGCTGAGCCTTCTGTGTTCTTGTACAGAAGACCAGAGACCATAAATGATCAGATGAACAGAGCGGTGATCTAGTCACCATTTTAACTACAAAGAGGAACAAATCGGATGAATAGGTTAAATGAATACCTGATCCTCATCCTCTGAGACCACACAGGAGACAAAAAACAAACATCAGTACCTCAGTATGGTAGGCACACAATAGAGAATTTGGGGGCAAACTGAAGGCAGAGGTAGCTGAGTTTGGAGAGGACTCAACAGAGTGGAGTTGGTGTGCAGCTGGCACTTCGCCTAGAGCAGGGTGTGTGCAGGAGATAGATGTCCGTGATTTATGAAGCAATTTACTTCCTGAAGTCAAGGAGGAGGAGGATCTGTTCCTTACACAGAGACTGGCACATAGTCGAGGCACCCGTTAGTGCTGGGTGAGAGAACACTATTGTCAAGTAAGAAATAGAGAACTTGTCGGAAACCTTAATCTGCACCAGTGTTCCATGACTTAACAGTCATTATTTCATTTAGTGTTCGCAACCTAAGAAAATGATCAGAGAGGTCATGCAGCCTGCCCAAGATGGCACAGGAGGTAGTGAAAAAAGACTCAGGTGCCGCTTTGTCTTGCTCTAGACTCTATGTACAGAGTCCTGCTCTCACAGAGGAAATTGCTTAATGCTCAGCCTCATCTACCATTAAAGATGACCTTTTTGTGATCCTGACCTCTTCTTCTAGGCCTGGAATCCCACCTCAGCAAGTTTGAATTGACTTGTCTCCTTTGAGAACACTTGAAGAAGCCCCTTCCCTGGCAGAGCTTTTCCTGTCAACAGCTTTTCTTTCTAGGCAGGGAACTCATCACAGGTATTTTCCAAAAAAGAAAGCAAGGGGAATCACATTTCATTCAGTCTGGATGTAGAAAGAAAACAAAGGCCAGGACTTAGAGCTAACTCTGAATGGCCTGGAGCCCCTGGCCTCCCTCTCAGGGAGTTGTTCACAGGGCAGCATGTTTGCCTTTGTTACAAAAAGCACTTCCCTGAGGGATCTAGCCAGAGGGATATCACCCTATGTCAGGCACAGTGTGTCTGAGCGGAAAAGATAGAGACATGTGAAAAGGACCTTTAGTTAACCCTGAAGTGCAGACCATTGGCCCCCAGTGACTCTAGCCTGATCACTGGGCAGTTTCTTTGGTCTAACCTTCCCATCTGGAGCTGCAACCAATACCACTTTTGCTGATTGTTGGGCAGCTGGGCTCTCTATTTGTGTGCAATGAAAGGCTGGGTTCCAGCAAACTCCTGTGATGTGTTAATTTTTCAACCTGACATTTTCTGCTCAAATACATTCTAATGTTTCCTAAGTTAAAGACTGCATTTGAAGACCACTGTTAGGTTAAAATCTACCACCTATGGGGTTGGGTGCTGTAAACATGCTTTCCCTACTAAGGAAAACCTCTTATTTGTAGTTCTTTGCTAACCTAATTAGATGTTGAAGTGTTCACCCCAGAGCCTGCTTTTTATTTCCCAAGAAACAATCCAACTAATCCATATTCAGCAGCTTCTAAGAAAAGTCTTATTCCAACCACTCCTGAAGAAATCAGCTTCTTTGAATCTAGACAGAACATTTAGAAATCAGAAAGAGCTGTCTTGATAGAAAATGCAAGAAAGTGACTCATTATTACCCTGATTGGTTTTGGAGGGGAAAATTTAGTGGAATTAATACCCATACACGTTGAGAATTTTCTGTGGCGCCACATACCACAGGGAGAACCCAGGCTACATCCCATCAGCTTTAAATAGGGACACCTTCTCCTGCACCCAAGCTAGTTATGGGCCAAAAACATATCTGCTTGGGAAGGTAGATAAGAACACATTGATCTAGCTCCAAATTAGACAATTGGAGATCCTAAGAGACTAAGTAACAGCTATTAAATGGCAGAGCCAAAGTCCCTTCTTAGTCTGTTGTACCACGAGCCTACACAGAATTGTCACTACAGTATTTTTGATGTCAAGAAATCAAACTCTATTCCTTCCATCCATGTATCTAGCAAGCATAACATGATATACCAAGCATGTGGTATATGATGTTGGTGTATGATGTAGCATGTTGGTGGCAATGACTTAACATACACATGGGCAGCCAAGAATGTCTGTGGGAGGCTGAAGTTAACAGAAATGCGCTGTATGCCTCCACAGGCTCATCCAGTTGAAGTATTGATCATTCAAACAGTAGCTCACATTTAGTGACGGGTTTTTGTCATTTCAGCTGGGTACTCAGGCAAGGTATGCAGACATGTATGCACAAGATGCCCCGCCTTTAAGGAGCTTACAGCTTACAGTCACATTGGGGGAGATTAAGACATGAGATCAAAAGAGAAACAAGTTTCTTTATGGAAAGTGCTTTTTCCTGGACTCCCTTGATTCCATTCACTTCCACTGTTATTACATAAAGTTCTGTATCATAAAAGTGTGGGTTTTACTTGTTGTTCTGTGCTTGGTCTCTGTCACTAAATGTTGAAGTCAGAGGCTATGTCTTCTTCTCCACTGTCTTGTTCTTCATTGTGCTCATGAACAGAATAGGAAAATATTACAAGATCCAAAGAAGAGACATAATTACTATGGGCTGGACATAGGTGACCATCAAAATTAACCAGTTAGATGATGTAATTCCCATATGTCAGACATGAGTCACAGTGTTCAGTTTTCTTCGGAAGTCAGATGTTTTACCAATCATTTATCTTTTATTTTTAAGTTTTACTGTGCTTATTCTTAAAAATTTTAAGATAAAGAAACGTTTTGATTGATTAGAGACAAATGAATTTCTTTACTTCATGAACCACACCTGAACAATTTCTTATCTCTGTGCATTAGACAGTTGGCCATTCAATTCATTTTTATCAGCTGAACTCATTAAGAATCATGTGTGCCACAAGACAGAGCTGGGTCTCAAGCCAAGATGGTATAAGTTAGGAGATTACTTCCTGTTAAGTTTGTAGAAAAATAAGAGAGTAAGCTTAGTTTGAGGGATGGGTAAATTTCCAAGAGACCCAGGGAAGAAGGGAAGGAAAGCCGTGAAATAATCTAAGTAGCATTCCCCTCAGTTGATTCAGAAGAGAATAGGATTAAAAATTACAGGTAAAGAGTGAACTAGACAATGTATGTAAACTCTTGTGTAAAGATAAAGGAACTTTATATCCTGTGTCTGGGGGACAGAATGCTTTAAGTTGCACAGGGAGACTGCTGTATCACGTGAAGAAGAGGCATCATTTTAACATTGTCTTAAACTGTAAGATAAGTGTGATTTTAAAGAAGTGTGTATGAATGCCTGGTTGACTGGAGTTTTGTACCATGTCAATTTGTCTAAACTGGAACTTTGTTTTTCGTGTGTGTGTGTGTGTGTGTGTGTGTGTGTGTGTCTGTGTGTGTCTAGGCCAGAGGTTGACATCTGGTTGCCTTCTATTGTGCTCAACCTTAATTTTTGAGTCATAATCTCTTAGTGAGCCTGTAGCTCCCTGTTCAGGCTAAACTGACTGGCCAGAAAGCCCTGGAGATCCTCTTGTTTCTGTCCGCCCAAGTCCCCCATTGCCCCCACCAGTGTTGGGGTTACAGATGTCTCAAATCCACCTGGGTGCTGGGATCTGAACTTAGATCCTCATACTTACACAACAAACACTTTACCGGCTGAACCATTTCTTTCCCCAGCTCATAAACTGGAACTATCTCAGAATTTCCCTCCCAACAGCATTCCAGATTAATGCTGACCACAAGAGAAATTAGCACAAGGTTGAGAAGCAGCACTTTGATGCTCTGAAAGTCAGAGTTGGGTGCTAAGCACCATCTCTCTCTCTCTCTCTCTCT
>NW_008347536.1:2252548-2274541 GCF_000622305.1 Nannospalax galili | reverse complement strand
CTCACACACACACACACACACACACACACACAGTGTCACTGATCTGTAGGATCACCTATTAACACAGGGCAGTAGCTGGACCTGTAGTCCCTCCAGCCCCTGAAGAACTCATCTAACTCTGAGTCCTGGTTGCTAAATGAATAGTTCTGTGACTTTTTCCAGTCACCTGCTTAATCAAAGTTGGGGGTGGTTAAAAACAGTTTATCACTGTGGGTTCCACTTTGCCCTGCGTTTCACAAATGTCACACCCAGCCTTCAGCCTTTCATCCTGACTGCAGGTCTGGCTGGTCTTAGGTGACTTCAGATACAACATGAGGCACGGAGGCAATGCCTTCCATGGAATACTTTATTAGCTTCTATAGTTTTGTAAAGTGTAATCTTTATAATAAAGTCTTTCTTCTATTTTACTCATAATGACTTTGTTTCACTGATAGTACCCTAACTGATATAGCCCATAAAAAAAGATTCGTAGAATGTTAATGTTTGGAAGCAACTGTAGAGTTCTTTTTGTCTGTTCCTTAATGCATGGGGAAGCTGTAGCCCCAAATGTGGCTTACCCAAGTACCATACAAATAATGAGTGATTGGACCACTTTGCTAATTTGCACCTTAGATCTCTGACCTAAATATTTATCAGATTCCTCTTTGTTATATGGGACTGCAACCAGCTCATTATATGAGATCCTATTATCTGTAGCAGGCACTTAATTGAGTCAGGTACTTGTTAAGTGTTTTACATGTATTGTTTCATTTAATCCACATTATAAGTAGGCTATAAATGAAATCTGAATTGCTTCTCTCTCTCCATTGCTTTGCACTGTCCAGTGCTCCTATCAGTTGTCCCCGATGACTGTCTGCTCTCTGTGTACCGTTTCAATATAGCTCACTGATGGCCTAGTCTCTAAGCAAGGCGTTCCTCTACAAACAACTCCACAAATCATGTTCCCTTCTGTACACACTTTCTCATTGCAAGTGGAATACAATTTATCATGCCTACAGAAACCTCTGAGAGCGGACTCCATCTCTCCTCTTTTTCATCGTATTCTCTGTTTTGCTCAGTACATTATAACCACCTTGATCTTTCATCACTCCCTAAAACATGCCAGGTAGTACCTGCATAGGGTTTTGGTTCTCTCTTCTGCCTAGAATACCTCCCCTAGAACTTCCCATGATAAGTGTCATTTGCTCTGAGAGATCTTTTTTGGACATTCATATTCATGTCCAACCATTCCCTTCAATCATTTACTCCTTAACCCTACTTTATTTCCTCCAAAGTTTTTTAAGAATGTATCTTTCTCTATATATATCACTATCTTTAGTGTTTGTTTACCTATTATTTTCTCTTTCATCTAGAATGTGAACCCTATGGTATCAGGGTCTTGACTAGCTTGTTCACTAGTACATTTCTGGAGCCTAGTAAGTACTTGGTATTTGTTAAATGAACAGAATTATGTGACAGCTACTGTTACTCTATCTGTTTTACAGATGGAAGAATCAGAGTGTGTGAAATTAAAAAACTAGCCTAAAGTCCCACAGTAAATAGCATTGATATTCCAACTCAAGTCCCTTTAACTCTATGGGCTGTGTAATGTGTCACTGCCTCCACAGGTCTCCTCTGCACAAAATATACCATAGGATATTAGAACTGAAAGGAACTTCTGATAATAAGCTATTTCCTTCTGGAGTCCATTATAGTAAAGTTAACTACTTAACAACTGCTTGTTGAGTCTTTATACTGTGTCTTGCTAAGGTTAGTGTAATTCCTTCTCTAAACACGGTAGACATTGAGGATAATGCATTTATCATATCCTAGGAATGTCCAGATACCTTATTTTTTTAATCTGATTTTGCTTCAGTAGCCATAAACTTTTCAATTTCAAGAATTTGAATAAAGCTGGGTATGGTGCTTGCTTATAGTCTCAGTACTGAGGAGGCAGGGGCCAGAATCCTCTGGACTACCTAGGGATATCTTTCCTCAAAACAAATTATAAGTGTCCCTGCTTTACTATGTTTCTGTTATCTCTCTTGCTTTCAAGAATCCAATCCTAATTTCCTTTCTTTATATTCTAAAATAATACAAAGGAATGTCTTTTAAGAAAATGGTTTTCAGACATATGCAAAGAAAAAAACAGTAGCTGATAACATCTGTTAGACTACCAGAGACCTGGAAGGAAATTTCCAGATCATCTGCTGCAGAACCCTGTTTAACAGATAAAGAAGTTGAGACCTGGTGAGTGGAAAGACTCATGTAAGAGCAGGGTGAGAAACATATTCCTTACCCTGGCTCCAGGATTCTTTCTGTCATATCAGTCTGCCTTTCCTGCACCTCTTTTCTTCAGAATGCTGTGGAAA
The DNA here is from genome assembly GCF_000622305.1 of Nannospalax galili. Lineage (NCBI taxonomy): Eukaryota > Metazoa > Chordata > Mammalia > Rodentia > Spalacidae > Nannospalax > Nannospalax galili. The sequence goes on along the minus strand of NW_008347536.1, from coordinate 2,272,190 downwards.
CCAGATGAACAGCAAAAGCCAACCAAGGGGACCTGAGACTTCAATGGCATACAGGGACCTACTTCATAGCTTGCTCTGCAGAACTAGGCCCTTTCTTTTTGTTATAATACTGCCACGTATTATCATTCATTTGCTCGCTAAGAATCAAGTTCCCACTCTCCACCTACCCGGCCTGCAGTGGCCAGTCACTCCACATCTGCCATCATGTTTCTCCTTTCTCCTTATCAAAACACTGTTTTCCAGGAAAGTGCTGTGCTAAATGACCCTCCTTTCTGCCTCTGTGACTCTATTGAAGGCTTCATGGTGGGACAAGCTAATGAGGTCTGAATTACAGCATCCATACCATTTCAGAGCTGGAGAAGTTATGAGACTCAGAGAATTTGGGAACTGTAAAATACCTTAGAGGTCACACACTCTATCTTATCACCCATTTTTGCAGATAAATTTCACAGAGAAAGGAAGACCACACTGGTACTGTGAGCTAGACACAGGGTAAGGCTAGAGCCCAGGCCTTCTGTTTTCATAGTTCAGAGCTTCATCATGATAAAACCATGACACTGGAACACTAAGATAACCCCCAGGAGAGAATGCTGACTGATCTGCAGTGTTTTCTACAGTGGAAATGAAGAAATTCAATTTCCTCTTTAAGATAAAGGCTCACCATAGTAATTTTCTCCAAGAAAAACAAAGGAAACATAAAATTTCCTTATCATTATAGGGATTAGGTGAGAATTGCTAGATAAAAATATGCAAATTCCTGCTATTGTCCCACTTCATTTGACAAACAAAATTGTATGTATTTGAGGTGTACAATGCAATGTTTTAACTTTATGAAATGATTATCACAATTGGAGCTAGTTAACATAACCATTACCTTACATGGTCATTTTTCACCCGTGACAAGAATACTTAAGATAAATCCCAGCAAATTTGAAGGATATAATACACTACTAATTATAGTCACCATGCTGCACCTGAGATCTCTACAGCTCTTCTTCATCTTGTATAACTGAAACTTTACCCTTTAAGTAGCACTTCTCTGTTTCTCCAAACTCCATGCCCTGGCAACCATCATCATACCCTCTCTCTATGGGATCAATGTTTTTAAATGCCAAATGTAAGTGAAATCATATAGTATTTGTCTTTTTGTGTCTGGCTTATTCTGTGTAGTGTAATGTTCCCCAAGTTCGTACATGTTATGCCAAGTGACAGGATTTCCTTTTATTTTTTATAAAACGAATAATATTGCATTCTATGTGTATATCATGTTTTCATCATAAATTCAGCCACTGATGGAGTCTGAGTTTAATTCTGTATCTTCACTATTGAGAACAGTTCTTCAATGGACATAGAGGTCTAGATATCTCTTTGACATTCTGAACTCATTTCCTTTGGATGTATACCTATGAGTTAGGCTGCTGGGTCATGTGATAGCTCTATTTTTAATTTGTCCAGAAATTTCCATACTATTTTGCACAATAGCTATGCCAATTTACATTTGTACCAACATTATATGAGGCCCCCTTTTCCATATCCTTACCAATGTTTGTATTTGTCTCTTTAAAGATAGCCATTTTCACAGGTATAAGATACCTCATTGCGGTCTTGATTTTAATCAAGGAGGTGATGTTGAACATCTTTTCATATACCTGTTGGCCATTCTGTGTACCTTCTTTTGAGAAGTGTCTGTGGAGGTCCTTTGCCTATTTTAAAACCCAGATTGTGTCTTTGCTATTAAGTTATATGTATTCCTCATCAATTTTGGATAATAACATCTTATCATATGCAGGGTTTGCAGTTATTTTCTCCTATTCTATAAACTGTCTTTTCATTTTATGGATTATTTGCTTTGCTGTCCAAATATTTATTTTAATGCATACCCATTTGTTTGTTTTCCCCTTTTCTTGCTTGTGTTTTTAAATTAAAAGCATTAAACATTCTTTGATAGTTTCATACGTGTATATACTGAGTTTGGGACATTTTACCCCCACCCATTTCTCTCTCTCTCTCTCTCTCTCTCTCTCTCTCTCTCTCCCCCCCCCCCCCCCCGGTATTTCCTTGCTCCCACTAAAGCCATTCTTCTTCCCAACAATCCCCCCCGCCGCCTACTTTGCTGTCTTTTTTTTTAACCATTGACTTTAATTAAGCTTGCTTGCATGAGCATAGTGGGGAGTTACTTACTGGAATATGTGCAGTTCATCATTGGCTACACCACTGAGAAAATGACAGCCCCTACCACAGTGCCTTCAGTGAGGGCTGGGGCTTCATGAGCTCCTCACACATGAATGGTGGAATGGTGACAGACCCAGTCTTATGCAGATAATCACAGCTGCTGTGAGGTCATGAGTGCAGTGGCTATGTCATGTTCAGAAGACACTTTTGCAGCACTACTCCACAGCCTCTGGCTCTTACATTTTTCTACTTTTTCCCTGATATTCTCTGACCTTTGGGAGGTGGTAGTGTGATAGGTCTCTCATTTATAGCCAAGCACTCCGTAGTCACTTATCCCCCACACTTTGACTAGTTGTGAGTCTGTGTCTTAAACACCACCCACTGCAAAAAGAAGCTTCTCTGATGAAGGCTGAGAGAAGCACTAATCCATGGGTACGAACATAAGTATTTAGAAGATAGTTTGACACCATTTCCATTCAGCAAAGCAACAGTAGTAGGCTCTCCTATAAGGTCTATGACTTTCTCAGCCAGGGATTCTTGACCAGGTTTGCAGTATATGGCATAAGTTCCCTCCTGTGGAGTGAGTGTCAAATCCAAGCAAGGAGTGGTTGGTTACTCCTAGAAAAGCCATGCCACTATTGCACTGGTTGTCATATATTGCCATGCAGGACATTATTGTAGTTTATGGGGCACATAACTGAATAGGACCATTGATGGCTTTTCTCCTCCAGGAACTTGCATAGCACCTTCCAGTGCTATGAGAGCTATCTAACAGGGAGGGAGCTTCCAGCTCAGATCCAGCTTGATTTCTCAGTGTTTTACAACCTAAGTATGTGGCATCTTCAGAAATATGGCCTTATGTTCTCATTTTTGTGGGCAACTAAGTGCATTGTTTTTGCCTTTGTTTTAGAGGTCATACCCCAAAATTTATTGCTCAGACTAATACCAAAGTCTTTCCCTAGTGGTTTTACAGTTTCAGGTCACATATTTAAGTCTTTATTTAAAGTTGGTTTTGGTATGTGGTGTGAGGTAACAGTCCAGTTTCACTCTTACCATATATATTTTTAGTTTAGCCAACACAATGTATTGAAAATATTTGTGATTTTAAAAATTCTTCATCTTTGAGTTTTGATTATTTCATTATGTCTTTATGAAGTTCCATTTCTGAGATTTTTTTTGTCCAAAGTTCTCCTTGGCACAAGCCAAAGGGCCCAATTCCTCCAAAAGATGCAGAAATGTAAAAGCCTCAACTCCTCAAATTCCAGGTTATTTTTCATTGCCCCATGGGAGCACTAGATCTAACACCAGCGTGGATATACTATTTTGACACTAAACACATTTCTCAGAAAACTTGGGCAAAGTGCCATTTCAAAGAGGTATTTTCTAGCACTGTACCACAGTGCAGGATCACCCCTCCTGTCTTTCTTTTTGTCTGGGCTTTGCTGTGTGTGGAGGATAATTGCTTTGTTCGGTGTTTGCCACCCAAACATACTGGGGAAAAATGCATTTACAAAATCCTAAAGATTATTTGTCTGTTGTGGCTTTCATCATTGCAGAAATACCTTTTTCATAGGATAGTTCTTTTTTAGGTCAAATCCTGAGATAGGGATTTGTGTTCAAGTGATTTATTGAGTGTTATCAAGAAAGGAGGTGAGAGAAACAGGATAAAACATGGAAAGGGGTAAACCAGAATTTGGTCCCAGTTGATGTCTCATTTCAGCATGATCCCATGGGGAGCTCTGAAGCACAAATTGTACCATAGTGGTTCCCAGTTTAAGGTTAAGTGAGCTGGCCTTTTGTTCCTGCAAAAAGTTGGTCATTGGCCTCTAGCTATAGAGGTCTCGTGTGTGTGTGTGTGTGTATGTGTGTTCGTATGAGGCCGTGTGTGTCTCTGTGTGTGTGTGTGTGTGTGTGTGTCCCCTTTTGTTCCTGCAAAAAGTTGGTCATTGGCCTCTAGCTATAGAGGTCTCATGTGTGTGTGTGTGTGTGTGTGTGTGTGTGTGTGTGTGGTGTGTACAAAGCCTTCTGGTCAGGGTGGCTCTATTTGCTCGGGAACACTTCTTCTTGGCTGAATGCAATTCTCTAAAGAAGGGAGGGGGTCATTATGCATTGTATTAAACAACTCTCCCAGCAGCTGAGGGTAACTACCTGGTTTCACAGGCTGGTAGAAGGATCTGAACAGGACACCAACAGCAATTCTGAATCAAAAACTAGAAAAAATTAATCTAAATATGAGTATTGGTTTATTAATCTCAGAGTTTGCAGAGATTACGCCTCATTATATATACATTTCCACAAATTTAATTAATGAATAAACCATGGTAAAATTACATAGCAAAACAGTCCTGTAGTTTAAAGTAGATGTGCCTAAAGATTATGTTCAAATACATAGCTCTATTTGAGTATTTTGCCAGTCTGGTGAAATCATCCCCTTGAATGTTACAGCATAAATTACATTTAACGTTCCTTTTCATGACCAACATTACTGCAATATAGTTCACTCTTATGGAATGACCAATAGGTGGCACCAGAAACACCCATACCTATTGCAGCTAATTTATGCAGTATGAGTTCATGTACTACAAACTTCAGTCCCATTCTACTTAGGTTTGTCATATTGAAAAGGAACTCATAACAATGACTTCAACCCTGGACTTGGAAACCTAAATTTTACTATTTGGCTTCTTTAAATGGGGTTATTTGAGTGGGAAAAATAGGATGATAGGATAAGGCCAGTGAATTCAGAAAGAAAACATGTATTCATTAGCAAAAGGAAGGAAAAAAGACTGGAGACCTGCATCCTTTTCCTTCAAGGTCTCTTGAGTGTATAAATGTTGAAGATTATTAGGAACTATTTGAATAACAGGATAAAAAAGTCAAGGATACTGCTTCCAAAACATGAACTTTATTCTCCACTGAAAACAGACTTGGATGGCAACCAAGTCGTCCAAGGATCGTCTGCGCCAGTATCTGACCACAGGGTTCCACTCTGGAAAAGGTTTCAGAGTCCAGTATTCACCATTTTCAAATTTGTTCCTTTTGAAGTTTGCACTTTATTGTTGATGAAAGGAAGTAAAGGAAGAGGGGCACTGCCTCTTCCAGCTTTTTGACCCCTTTTTTCAGAAATCTAGCACTGTGCTCCTTCTAAGAGCACACCATTCTAAGGAGCAGGATAACTTAGAGGGAAAAGCACCAAGCTGGGAACTGGGCCTCAGTACACTTAGCATTTACAAAATATTTCTGCAATCATTATTTGACTCTTCAACCATGTTAAATAAGGAGGTACTGAGTCTCAGAAAGGTCATTAAGCTAGCCAGGAACTCAAGTCTAATTCCTCGGACTTTGAGGCCAAAGGTAATCTAGATATGCAATGAGGTCCTCATGCAAATGTGGACACCTTTCACCTCACCAGGCTTCAGCTTCATCCACAGCCTCCACACACCTTCCTTCTGGAAATTTTCAGATTCTCAATAATACGTGTAGAGTGTAGTGTCTTGTGTACCAACTGGGACTAGAGGTGTGGCTTGGCACTGCAGTCAGGAGGAAGGGAGGGTAAATCTTACTTTGATAATGTTCCAAGGTGGAAGGTGACACAGCTATTATACAATGAGTTCAACAGTCTGGTTCTTGTATTTGGGGTGAAAAGCAAATACCAAGTCCTGATTAGCCTTTCCTATACCTATCATCAGCTTATTCTACTGTAAACATTGTGCCTCTGGGAGCTTTCCTTTCCAAATAAAATGATCCCCAGCTTTAGACTTTTTCTTTATGTGGCATGCCTTCTGCCATGCATGTTGAAAATTCTTTCCTCTTTTATTTAGCCATGGCTCATTTTGCTCTGTTATTTAGTCAATTAATTAATCGTTATCATTACTATTGCTATAAGTGAAACACAGTTTGCTATGTATCCTCTTAGGCTGGACTCAAATTCATAATTCTCCTTCCTTTACTTCTTTAGTGCTGGGATTACAGACATGTGCTTGTTCTGCCTTTTTAACAGCAGAACTGATTAAAGGGAGTTTAAAGGCCTGTAGTCCCAGCTATCTGGATGCTGAGACAGGAGGATCCTACGTTAAAGGCCTTTCTGGGCTGCATAATAAATTAGTTACTTTTCTGTTGCTGTGATAAAACACCAGGACCAAGGAAACTCATAAAAGGAAGAGTTTTTCTGAGCTTATGGTTCCAGGGGAATTCGAGTCTTTCAAGATGGAGAGACCTGATGGCAAGAGATGGCCAGAGCAGGAACAGAAGCTAAGCTCTCACATCCTCAAGCAGGCACAGAAAGCAGAGAGCAACTGGAGATCCAGCAAGGCCTAAGAACTCGCTAAGCACACACACACACACACACACACACACACACACACACACACACACGTGACACACTCCCTCCACCATGGCCTCACCTTTTAAGACCTCTCAAAACAGCACCAACAACTGAGGACAAAATGTCCAAATACTTGAAGTCTGTGGGGGGCATTCTCATTCAAACCACCACAGTGAGTTTGAGGTCAGCCTTGGCAACTTAATAAGACTCTGTCTTAAAATAAAAACATAAAAATATTAATAAAAGGGCTGAAGATGTAGCTCCATGGTAGAGTGATACCTAGTATATGTGAGGCCCTGATTCCATTCCTGGTACCATAAGAAATAAAAAGACAATAGAACTTTCCAAGTACACATGTAAGTTCTTATTAATAGATATCTCCACAGTATGAATAAGAAAAGTTGAGAAAGAAGAAAGGAGACTAACCTTCACTGGGTACCTAGAATGTGAAAGTCCTTTAAAGTTCATTAGGTATCTTATCTTACTTCATCTCTGAGATGAGTGTGGTGCTGTATAACACTCAGGCCCTAGATACATGGTCAGGACCTAGAATGCAACAGTCCTGTCTTCTCACCGAAGCCTTGATACTACCTCATGTGACTGGACAAATCTCTGTGACCTTTCTAAGCCTAGTTTCCTCACAAAGACAACATGTCAGAATTCTTAGTATTAGCCCAGAGTAGATGCTCAGTGAAGGTTGGCTAACATCATTGCAATCACTTCAGAGAACAAGTCTTACCTAGTTGATACTAGTTTAAAAATCTAATCTCCTTGCCCTTCATCCCATTTTGTTCTAGAATAGACCTTGTCGGGGTTGAGAGAGGACTCTGGAATCAGTTGATCTGATTCAAATCTAGCTATGGCTCAGGTGTGTGACTTTTACCAGATTCTTTAACATATCTGTGTCTTAGTTACTATAACTATCAAATAGATGATAAATTTTTTTTCCACTTGGATTCTTAAAGGATTAAATAAGTTAATACAAATTAAGTGTTCATAGCAGTGCCTGATTCATATTAAGTGTTCAGCAACTCTAAGATATTTGTTCCCTATGATGAGTGCATGGCTCAAATTTTCCCAGTTAAGAGTATCCTAACTTCTTGTTCACCAAGTTTGGTCTAGGGCAACGTCAGCAAAAAATTTGTTGTAAAGAGCAGATAACAAATATGTTAGGCTTTGGGACAATGTCATCTGTCAGCACTACTCAACATTGCTGCTGTGGCAGGGTAACAGCCCAGGCCATCCATCAAAAAGTGCTTATATTATGTTCCGACAAAACTGACTGACACTTATGGACACTTAAATTTGAATTTCATATGACTTTCAGGTATTATAAAATATTGCCCATCTCGAGGCTTTTTTCAGTCCTTTACAAATGACAAAATTTTTGTAAGCTTATATTGTGTCCAGAAACATGAAGAAGGCTGGATTGGGCCCATGAGTAATTGTAATTGTTCACTGATTCCTGGTCCAAGGAGTGGACATGTGACCCACAAGGAGCCCAAGTCCTGCTGGGCTCTGTTACATGGTCAGTGGGAGAGAGGGTGTATTTCTCCCATTTGAGTCATGATTCCTACAATCATCTTCCTTGCCAAAAGGAGAGATCTGTCTATGACAGAAGAGAATGAGGCCAACAGCAAGAAGAATCCAAGCCAAGAAAAGTCACCTAAGAGAACAGGAGAAACCAGGTTCTGCAGACTTTACTTGAGTCTCTAGATCTAGCTTTGTTAGTTCCATGAGCCAATGCCCATTCCTCACTCAATACAATCTAAATTAGGATTTAGATACTTATAATAGGGTTCTGATAGAGACATAAGAACTTGTTTTCTTCACACTATCCATAACTATTAAGAAAAAGAGAATAGTGACTGGAGAGATAGCTCATCAGTTCAGAACACTGGCTGCTCTTGCAGAGGACCTGGGTTTGGTTCCCAGCACCTACATGGTGACTGACAACTTTCTGTAACTCCAGTTCCAGGGGATCCAATGCCTGCTTCTGGCCTCTGCAAGCATTGCATGCACATGGTATATTTACATACATGCAGGCAAGACACTCAAACACAGAATTAATTAATTAATTAATATTCAAAGAAAAAAGAGAAGGCTGACCTGTACTGGGTACTTACCATATACCAGGCAATTTAGTAAGTGCCTTTACGTGTGATCTCTCACTTCTTACAATAAGCTTCTGAGGTTGGCATGATTACCTTAGTTTTACCAAGAACACAGGCATATTTGATGCAGTCCATTGCTTTCTCAGATAAGATGTTTGCCTTTTTAAGGTGATCAAAAATGGACTTTTCAGGTCCTGTGTCCTATCTGCTTCAATCTCCAAGGAAGAATGCTGGAAGAGTGAATTTTGTCAAGCACACTTAATCCCTCTTCTGGGAAAAAGGGCACGTCCTGATCAGGCATCCTCACTGCTCCCTCTGGCCGTTGTGGGCAGCGGGGAGTGGCGGTCTTGGAGTTCTTGCCCAGCTGCCCAGAAGAGAGTGGATGAGCAGCTGAGGTTGCTGATAAACAGTCCGGGTTAATTCAGGCCTCAGTGTGCAGCTCTCTTGCAGGACCCATCCAGGAGTTCTTTCAGAAGTATCCCTTCACAGCCGCTAGCTGGCTTGTGTTTACCAATTGCCTGACTCGTGGCCACGCAGTAAAGTTCAGCAGGTAAAACTTCGCTAACTTGAGGCATAGACACACCTTGAGCTCCTTAGGCTTACACAAACATAGCTTTCAAGACAGAGGATGAGAAAGAGGCCAGGGGAAATAATCCCAATAATTATGAACAATCCTCCTCTTGAACATCAGCCCCTTGAGTTTGGATTGGAGTAAAAGAATTGCCATATTAACACTACATATTTGACAACTGCTGTATCATGTTCCATTCTTATTAAAATAGCAGTCATTTTCTGATCATTGGGTGCTGGGCATTTTACCCAACTTTATTTTCAATTATTCCAACAATTCTGCAAAGTAAATGTAAAATGTCACCTATTAGTTCAAGGATAAGGAAATGGAGACAAACAGGTTAAAAAATAATGAACACAGGCATAGGAATCGATTTCTACCACAGAGCAGTGGGAAGGGGACATGTAAACGAGAGGCATGAACAGTACTTGTGTAGTCTTCAGTTGCTCATGATAGATCAAGACATGCAGTTAGAAATGGAACTTCAGGCTTGCACCACTCCTCAAGCTCTGGGACTTTTTGAAGGCAAGGAATTTTGTACTTTGTGTTTGCCTGCTGTATGTACCTGACTCATCATTACCTGACTCATATGTGGCCTAGAGCAAAGGATCAACTTTTGCTGACTATATAAATAAATGAGCCCAGGTTTGTGTTGTCAATAAAACAGGCACACTGACTTGATGAGGTCCTCTCAGTTAAGTTCTTTCTGGAACTCTCATGGCTTTAAAAATTAATTTTTAAATTATGTGCCATTATGTGCATGTGCATGTAGGTGCCTTCAGAGGCCAGAAGAGGGTGTCAGATACCCTGGAGCTAGAATTATAGACAGTTGTGAGCCACCCTATGTGGGTGCTAGGAACTGAACTCAGGTCCTGTACAAGAGCAGTAAGCACTCTTAACTATTAAGTCATCTCTCCCACCCCATATACTTTTTAATGCAAGTGAGTAGTTTACTCAATTTTACAGGGCTCTATAAAGACACCGATTTACTTAAAGCCACACTAGTGGTATGTAAGAATTACTAAATTTTAAAAAAATTATTCTCCCAGAACTTTAACTTAGTTGTGTGTGTGTGTGTGTGTGTGTGTGCAGCTGTGTGTTAGAGAACTGGTTCACAAATGTGCATATGTTAGTGGAGGCCAGAGGTCAACCTCAGGCATTGTTTCTCAGGAGCTGTTACCTTGTTTTTTGAGACAGAGCCTCTCACTTGGAACAAGTCAAGTTAGCTAGCCTGTCAGGCCAATGAGCCCCGGGGATCTGCCTGTCCCAGCACTGTGATCATAAGCATATGCCAGCATGCCCTGCTTTTTAACAAGGGTTCTAGGGATTGAACCCAGGTCTTCATGCTATATGATAAGCTTTATATTGACTGAGCTATCTCCCTAACCCCTCACTCAGCTTTTTAATTCTTTAACTAAATGGTTTATTTACTTATGTTTTTGTTGTTTTTGTTTGAGACAGGTCTCAATAACTAACATGTTGCTCAGGCTAGACCAATTCCCAATTCTGCCACAACCTTCCAAATAGTCTAGGGTATAGGCATGAGTCACCATGCTAGGCATGGACTTCTGGAAAGTAGCTTGAAGGAAGGAAAGAATATGACTTCATGGATTTCCTTTTCCTGCTGAGAAAGTTAAACAGAGACCCCTAAACAACTGGTTTTTAAAATGGGGATGGAAGGCAAAAAAGAAAATTGGGAGGAAAAATCAAAAGCTGGAGCTTTGCCTGGTCTTTGCTCCACAGGCAGAACCTCAACCCAGTTCCCTTTTGCTTGCTCCCTGGGGCAAGGCTGCACTAGCAAGCTATAAATTCTACCACTCTAGGTATGAGGAATGTGAAGATGAATGTGAGGAAGTGTTCATGCCAGAGGAAAGGGCATGATAGTGGGCCAGCTGGAGATGGAAGACAGAACAGCTCCCAAGTGTGAGCCAGTAGAGATCAGAAATTCGAATCTGGCTCAGCCTGCATCTGGGTTTTAAGAACTGGTTGTAAGTGATAGGGTTGTCAAGTAACTGGAAAGAAGTCTGTGGACCTGAGGTGACACGGGATTGATTTGTCAAGAAAAAGTATTAGCATATTCATCCTATCATTTGAGACAATATATCTCTCTGGTAAGGAGAAGCATTTGTATAAGGAATTAAACTTGGAGAGGAAGGTTAAAAGAAGCAGTGTGCCCTGCAAAGATGAGCAGGAGATGGTCAAGTGGTACCCAGAGAAACCTATCTGGGTTTGCCATCAAAGGCAACTTGATAGAGATGGGGAGTATAAACTATTGACCCAATTACTCATGGATTTTAGGTGATATCCTCCCTCAGACCTGTGACTGGGGTGTGGGCCTGGAGCTTACTTTGGAACTCACAGTGGAGGACCACTTTCCATTGGGAATGTGTTATAGAAAGTGAAACTGCTTGCTGGAACTCACAGAATATCTCTGGGTTCTAGGAAATGTAACAACAGCCTTTTCTTCCTCTCAAAGCTTATAAGGGAACAAGAATTCAAGGATGAAATCCCCTTAAGGTTTGCTTTGAAAGGAATTAAAACTCTGCTCTCTTGATTTGACTCAGTCATAAAGTACATGGATAACAGAGCACATGCATATTTAATTAATTCCCTTAAAGTTGGGAGGTATCAGGTTAGCACTCCGATTAACTGCTGAATTGGGCAAGCCATTTACCTTTTTATGTCTCATTTCCCTTACTTTTGAAATGGAGAATATGCTATCTTCTCTTCTCATGATAGAAGTCCTTACCAAAGTGAAAATTTAAAATGATTTGACTGAGTCTTTTCTAAGTTTGTTAGGACAGACGTGGGCGTATGCCTTGTAATCCTAGGAGCAGGATAGTGTTTCTTAAACATAGTGGCTTGGGCCAGCCTCAGCCAGGGCTTCCCCAGCCAGGCTCTGGAGAAGAGGCTGTGATGTGCTCCAGTGTTTTAGTTTCCTTTCTTTGACAAGCTTGTCATTTTGCTGGCAGAGTTGGGTCAGGAAGCTGTTGTTCAGGGTGGACTTGACATCCGTCTTTTCACACATCATGAAGTATGTAGTGACTAGCTTTGGAAAATGGCTATACCTGTTATGGTAGTGGATGAGCACAAACCTGTGAGAAAGAAAGGTGACATGGTAATCTGGACATCGACCACATTCCTCTGCATGTGGAAGCTTTTCCATGAAATGGAAGTTGAAAGCATGGTATGATGCCACCATATCCCTACCGGAATGACCAAGATGCTAAAGATGGAAAAGGCAGTCAGCTAATGACTTCATCTTCCCATGTGGAGAAACTGGGACTCTCCCATGTGGCTGGGTAAGGCAAAGTGTGAAGAGGCCCAACCCCCATAGAAAACTGGCTGAACACATGAGCCCCCTACAGGCAGGCACTGTTCCTCCAGCCCGTGCACCATAGGCACATGAGCAGTGAGCACATCCTCGGTGAAAGAAGTGTTACAGAATGTTGGTGAAGCACTGTGAATTGGCCCCTACCTAGAAATGCCTCAAACCCATCAACGATAAGATGGAAAAATATTCATGAACAATCTATAACTTTCCAGGCACAACATGTTTGAAGCAGACAAATACAGAGCTGGAAAGCAGGCATGACCCAACCATGTTATTAAAAGCCTGGACTTAAGGAATTAAAAGCCTGTAACTTGAGGAATAGGAGTGGAGAGACTGAAGGGAATGTGTGATGGTTTTTCTGGGGTGCTGGTTGCTTTATTTCTTCTTTTTTTTCTTTCTTTTTGTTTTTTGTTGCTTTTTGTTTTGTTTTTTTGGCTTTTGGTGTCTATTTGTTTTGTTTTCCAGCCCACCTAGAAGTCACTATGTGGACAAGGCTGGCCTTGATCTCATAGAGATCAGCCTGCTGCTGCCTCCTGAGGGCTGGAATTGCTTTATTTCTTGATCTGGGAACTGGTAACACGGGCTGTTTAGTGAGGTACATACTTTGTGATGTGGAACTTTTCTATGATTTGGTGAGAAAGAAAAAGAAGTCATGAAGCCAGATGTGTTGGCTCACTCCTGTCATCCCAGTATGCAGAAGGTTGAGGCAGGAGAACTGAAAGTTTGAGACCACCCTGGACTGCACAGCAAATTTGAGGCTAGCCTGAGATACATAACAAGAGCTTGTCTCAGAAAAGCAAAAGAACTCAGATGTCCTGGGTTCTATTCCCAGCACCAGGCACCAGGAAGCTCACAACAATCTGTAACTCCAGCTCCAGAGGGTCCAACTCCCTCTTCTGGCCTCTTCAGACACCTGCACTCATATGGTACACTCACATACATGTAAATAAAAATGAAATTCAAGAATAAACAAACATGGGAGGACCTCAAATACTTGGAGTGAAAGAGACTGGGAAAATATTTATCTCTATTAAATGAAATGGGCTTGAAAATCTGGTTTTAAACCCAGTTCTACCTGTATAGTCTTAGACATGTTTGATAACATGTCAGTGCCTCAGTTTACTGGTCTCTAGATATTTTATCAATAGATGTGAAGATTGAGGGGTAGGTGAGATGGCTCAATGGTTAAGAGCACCGGCTGCTCTCGCAGAGGATCAAGGTCCAATTCTCAGCACCCACACGGCAGCTAACAACTGACTGTAATTCCAGTTACAGGGGATTTGCCACCCTTTTCTGACTTCCATTGGCGTCACATACATGGGTGTGCTTACATACATGCAAGCAATACACTCATACACATAAGATAAAAATAATAGAAAAAAATTTTTTTAAAGGTGTAAAGATCGAACAATGTGTATAAAACATTTATAGATGGGATCTGGTACATCCTATTAGTTATGGTCATGATTTGTTTTTAGACAGCATCTCTGTGTAGCTCACAGTGGTCTGGCACTTACCTGGCTCAGGCTGGCTATGCTGTGACTCTGATTAAGCCAGAAATACACACTAAGTGCTGGATGAGTACTTAACATGCTGTGTGGTAAATGCTCCTGCTGGTTATTATCAATGTCTCAGATATGGAAAAGTATCTACAGGCAGAATCCCTCCTCTTGCCTCTTGAGAATAGCAGAGTAAAACAGAGTGAATTCAAACTGTGTACAACAACCTGCACTTTATTGGACTTAGATCTTTCCCCAACACCTGGGGAAATCCTGTTTCACAACAGCTTTAGTTTTATGCAAATAGAACAGTGCAATGACTAAAAGCACTACAATGGAATTTAATGCATAGACGAAACCAAACTGGGGAAAGTCTTCGTACATAATTCCTCAGCAGTAACTTTGGAGCAACCATAGCATCACCAGGATGATGTTCTGCCAGAAGCCTCAGTCTGGGTGGTGTTGTTCCACCAGTTCACCACAGGAGATTGTACCAAGAGTGGGTTGGAGCCCACATTGAACAAATTACAGGACAGAGAACTGGAAATCTAAAATGCTCACAGTCAGTGTAGAAGAAAGCTTCTAACATCTGAAACTGCTGAGAGAAAACGAGCTCCACTGGGCATTTTATCCAGTGAGCAAAATGGTAGGGTAACAAAATTGGTATAAACGTTCCAGAAAACTCATAAAATACCTAGATATTTGTTTCCCTAGCCCAAGGGACTAATAGTTACTTTTAAATATTTTTTCTGCATGTTATATCTTTTTGGAGGCAGTTCTATTTTAGTGTTTAATGAGTTCCTGAAAATTTATGAAATGTGCAATATATAAAAGTCAAACAATAACCTTACCTGCTATGTGAGGAATTTTATCCCCAAGAACTAAACAAATTACAAATTCCCTAGTATATGTTATAAATATTTTAATCTTAGATTAAGAATAGAAACCTTAGTGCTGAGCCATATATGACTAGTTAAAATGTTAAAACACAAGTTAGAGATTGAAGAGATGGCTTGGCAGATAAAATGCTTACTGTGCAAGCACATGGACCTGAGTTTGGATCCCCAGCACCCCCTTAAAAAGCTGGGCACAGTGATGCATGCCTGTATCACAGTGTTGAGGTAGGATGGGGGTGGGTTGAGGAGGGGAATTTAAGGTAGAGATTCAAGATTCAGTGAGAGACTGTTTTAAAAACAAAAACATAGAGTGCTGCGTTATAGGAAGATCCCTGAAGTCAACATCTGGCTTCTGCTGTGTACGCACAGGCAGGCTATCTTCCTGCACACACAGACATAAACACACACACAGACAATAACATTATTTATCCAAAGTAGTTTCTCACCTCAATTTCTGTCTGTTCTTAGCCAACTTGAAACAATATTCTAAATCAAAAAACTCAGATGCTGAGAGTACAAATACAGAGCAAAAGGGTGACTGAGGCAGGCATTAAGATAATAAATTCCAACCCTGCTTCTAGACAGAAAAGTCAGTTATGTGCATGACACCATTACCATTACCACCCAGTAACCAGCCCAACAACAGCAGCAGCCTCAGGCCTTGGGTTGAAACCCCAGCAGAATAGTTTTGCAAGTATGTGAGCCTTCTATATAGGAGGGATGGTGATGTACAGAGACAAATAAATAATAAACTTTGAAAATGGACTCAGAAGGAGCAAAAAATATGTCATCTTTGCTTAGAAAAAAATGTCATTGAAGTCCTCCCATGCTAAAGTAAAACTGTCCTTATTCTGCAATGAGAGAAGAGGGAGGAGGGAGGCAAGGTGTCTCCAGATGCTTGTTGCCCCATGCCCATGTGCTCTAAAGTGCTATCTCTTAGTCAAGTCCTCCGTCCATTTACATATACACTATAAGCACTCTTTCTTGTAGACTGGAGGCCTTTGGGAAGAAACAAGTCTGGACAGCTACAGAAAGAGCCCATGCCAGATACCTAAGATTATAAAATAGACAACGAGGTTCACCAGACATGAAAACTCAGAAGGGGCAAGAAGAACAGGCTGATCACAGGAAGCACTAGTAACTGAAATTACAGAAGAGTTTGAAAGAAATACTGATTTGTGGACAAGGAGATATATAAGGCTGTCTAGCCCATAAAACAAAAATAGGACCAATCACAACCCAAGAAATATAATAGGAACTAAAAGTGACTAAGGACAGTTTCTCTTTTGTTTTCTTTGCAAATAATAATGGCGAGATGCAATAAAATGCACACAAGAACTTCAGACAGGAAAAGAGTGACCTTGCCGAAGCTGAGCTGGCAGGCGGTACAGCCACAGGATGCCTCAAATTGCTCATTAAGCTGCAAGTGTGTGGAATTCCAGATTTGGTGTGGGAAAGGCATTTTAGGGTAGCATGTGTAATGTGTGAAAATTGGGTTATATGAAAGTTAAATATGTGAAAGTTAAGAACCATCTGTGTCCACATTCCACTTGGCTTGACCCAGAGCTTAGTAATATAAATCTTCTAGCTTCAGCACAGGGTCACCAGAACAATGACTGATATTTGTGTGCTGCTTCACCACTTAGTTTACAGACCACTTTTACTAATTCTTATATTTAATTCTTTTCTTGGAAGGTATCTGTACTCTTAGTCTTGAACAAAGAGAGGAAGCAAAAATTTGAGTCTATAAACCTTCAGAAAATATAGATTGCTTAGGAAGGCAAATTTATAAATTATTTTCCAAAAAGATGATGATCCACAGATTGTCAATCCCATAAGACAGTGGTCCTCAAATTTTAGTGTGCATCATAATTGTCTGGGGGCCTTATAAACATGGATTTTCACACACACACACACAGACTCAGACACAAACACATACACACACATATACATACAGAGAGAGAGAGAGAGAGAGAGAGAGAGAGAGAGAGAGAGAAATTGCTGTCTCTCTAACCACTTATTTGTGATTCAATAAGAGCCCAAGAATTGGAATTTCTAATAACTTCCCAAGTAACATTGCTGGTAAGGGTCTAAGCTCCACATTTCAAGAACCACTATCATAAGATTTCAGGGGTAAATTGAGATGTGCTTTTTATATAATACAGCACATACAGCTTCAGCTCTGTAAAAGAAAGTGTAGGTAATTTGAAAGTGATTTTACTAGAATAATAGAATTGTGAATAATTTCTACATGGAAAACCTTTGTACATGCCACAAGTTTTTACAAAAATATTTTATTATTTTTATTTTATGTGTATTGCCTGCATGTGTGTGAGTGTACCCATGTCATGCAGTGCCCATGGAGGTCAGAAGAAGGTCTTGGATCCCCTGGATCTGGAGTTACGAATGGTTGTTAGCTGCCATGTGGGTGCTGGGAACTAAACCTGGGTCCTCTGCACAGGCAGCTGGTGCTCTACCATCTCTCCAGCTCATATATGCCACTAGTTTATCTTCTAAATTAAAATGGACAAGAATATAGTGTACTAAAAGTAGCTAAGATGAAAATAATGTATATGACCTAATGAAACATTCTTAATGATCTGGGAAATGGTTGCCATGTATAATATACTTTTAGCCAGAGTTCTTAAGCTAGATCTACTTTTCTGAGGGGTTGAGGGTAGAGAGAATGAAACTGAACAGAAAACCCTCAGAATTGTTGCAGTGATTATCTTTGGGTTTTGAGCTTATGCATGCTTCTTAGTTCCTTCTTTTTACCCTCTTTAGTAAGTACATATTACTTATACAACGGGTAAATTAAACTGTCTTAAAAAAGGTAATGTCTTCAGAAGATTCTTATAGACATTAGGTGTCTCCATTTAGAGGAAGACAATACCATTTTTAAGGCCACACTTAGCATTCTACTCCCATAGTTTAAGCAGTTGCTCTGATAGAATTACACAATTTTTTGTAGCACAATTCATATGAAAGACAATTTGGGACTATTTGCTAGAGCAAAAGAAAGGGATTATACTGCTCAATCAACTAGCTTCGAATTACCACATTTCATTGCACGCAGGCTGTTATTAAGGCAAGTCTGAACTAATCTCTCTCTCCTCTTCCTCCTCCCTCCTCATAATAATCTAGTTTTCTGTGTGTTCCTATTACATTTAGTTTTGCTCTACTGTGTCTGAAAACTGCCCCAGACATACCGGCCAATCTCAAATATTTATATGTAATTAATGTTGTGTTTCAGAAAAAGAATGGTGAAGCTGTGCGTGTTGTGGTATGTTGCCTACAGCTTGTGCCTGTAGCACAGGTTTACACTGTACAGATTTCAGTAAAGGGAAAATATTCCCTATGTAGGAAGAATCAATTGTTCAAACACTAGCTCCTATTAAAAAACATTTCCCAGACAGACTGATGTTTTGTCATAGAGTTTAAATTAAGAACTGACTGCTTAAAATAATCATTTCTAAAATATTTTATTATTTTTATTTTATATATATGAGTGTGTTGCCTACATGTAGGTGAGTGCACCCATGTCATACAACGCTCATGGGGGTCAGAAGAGGGCATTGGATACCCTGGAAATGGAATTATAGACATTTGTTAGCTGCCATGTGTGAACCTGGGTCCTCTGCAAGAGCAGTCAGTGCTCTTAACTGCTGAGCCATCTCACCAGTCCCCAATAATTCTTATTTTTTCAACTACTAAGGTATATGTGTGCACATACATACCCAGTTCTGTGAGACCTACAGAAAGTTTCCTACCATAAAAAGATTTATATCTAAATTGCTGGAGATTAAGTCTGTACACATGAAACAAAAAGAAACGAATGACAGACGTTGTAGATGAGTGGTTCCCTGGAGTTAGCTCACTACTCAGAGGAAGAACCTGTAACCATCTTCAAACTCCTATGTATGTACATGCACATATATTTGTGTGTGCACGTGTATGTGTGTGTATGCATGTGTAAAGGTGTGCATATGTTTGTAGGTCAGAGGTCAACACTGGGTGTTGTTCCTCGGGAGCTGTTCACTTTCATTTTTTGAGACTGGGTCTTTCATTGGTCTGGAGTTTACCAGCCAGCTCCATGGAACCATCTGCCTCTCCAGTGCTGGGATTATAATTCAAAGTCTTTGAATGCTGTGGTGATAAATCTTTGGTAGCTCAGAATGCTTAACAGTATTTCAAAGATTACTAAATTGAAATGAATCCTTGCTCTGGGAAGTCTGCAGCGAGGAGGCATCCCTCCTACCCTATACCCCGCTTCGGTATTCTGCAACTATAAGCCTTTACTAACTGTTTGGGGAATAGACCAAGGTAAAGTGTTGCTTTTGAGGGGAAGTATGGCAGGGAGGATGTGGTTGGCTATAACTAAGAGAAAAGCTCACGCAGGCATAAGTGAAAAGGAAATTTCATATTTCACAGGATGGTACAGAGAACCCAGTGAGTTTAGGTATAGCTGGATTAGAAGCTCCTATTGCAGAGCCAGGGCTTTCTAAATCGGAATCTATCTCTCTTTGTGCCCAAAGTTATGATGCTCTTTTCAGAGGCCCTCTCAGATGTGGGCACAGTCCAGTAAGATAAACTATGACCCATGCACCAAAGCTAGACCATTGCCTGATTTTGTAAATAGGCTATATGAGAACATATCTATGACTATTCCTTTTTCAGAATATCTGTGATTGTTTTTTATCATAACAGTTTTTGGTTTTTTTTTAATTTTTTA
>NW_008347536.1:2235579-2250365 GCF_000622305.1 Nannospalax galili | reverse complement strand
TTATTTTATGTGTATGAGTGTTACACCTGCATGTAGGGAAGTGCACCCATGTTGTAAAATGCCCGTGGAGAACAGAAGAGGCTGTCATATCCCCTGGAACTGGAGTTACAGACAGTTGTTAGCTGCCATGTGGGTTCTGTGACTTGAACCCAGGTCTTCTGCAAGAACAGTCAGTGTTCTTAACTACTGAGCCACCTCTCCAGCCCCTAATCCTCATTTTATTAGCAAAATCAAAACTTTTCCCAAAACTTCTTCATCAGACTTCTTAACTATCAATGGCCTCAGCTGGTTACATGGCTACTCAGGAAGAAAAGAAAGAAGGGAATAGGATTGTCAAAGATGCCTTAGACTAGGTGAGTGAAAACAGCAACCAAGTCTGAATCACTGCCTGCTTCTGTAAACTCTTCTAGCAACACAACCAACAGCCATTCATTTAGTGTATTGTCTACGACTGTTTTCATATTACAGTGGCAGGGCTCTGACAGACTGAAGGGCTTCCAAGTCCAGTGTAAGCACTCTGACTCTTTACAGAAATGTTTGCTAACTCCTGATTTATTCCACGCATGAGACAGTATCTAGACTAGGCATATTCCTTTCCCAAATAAAACTGGGAGAACTTCTG
Source organism: Nannospalax galili (assembly GCF_000622305.1). Taxonomy (NCBI): domain Eukaryota; kingdom Metazoa; phylum Chordata; class Mammalia; order Rodentia; family Spalacidae; genus Nannospalax; species Nannospalax galili. The sequence continues at coordinate 2,249,743 of NW_008347536.1, read as the reverse complement.
ATAGCAAAAAGAATGGAACACTGACTGTAGTCCACTCATCTGCAGCTGTTGTTACCTCTGTTTTAGGTGAGGAAATGAGGCTCAGCAAGGTTAAGTAAACTATGCAAGGGCATAAATTGAGTAAATGTAGTGATAAACTCAAACTCAAGACTCTCTGACTTCATGTCTATTACAGCTGCCTATTGTGGTGGTTTGAATGAGAAATGTCCCCCATAGGCTCAGATGGTTGAACACTTGGTGCCCAGTTGGTGGTGCTATTTGGGGAGATTTCATAGGTATGGCCTTGCTGGGAGAAGTACATCACTGGGGGTGGGGTTTGAGAGTTCATATCCTGGTCCCACTCCTAGTTCTCACTCTGTTTTCTGTTACAGTTGAAGATATAATCTCTTAGCTTCCTCTCTGGCCACCTGCTGCCATGTCTCCCCTCCCATGAAGGACTTCCGTCTGTAACCATAAACCAAAATAAACTCTTCCTTCTATAAGTTATCTTGGTCAGGATATTTTATCATAGCAACAAAAAAGTAATTAAGACAGCTACAAAAGGCTTATGTGCTGAAGGCTTGGTCTCCAGCTGGTGGCACTGTTGAGAAGAGACTATCATGAAGATGAAACCACATCAATGGACTAATCATTGGCAAATCATTTTGACTGGGCTCTTAGGAAGTGGAGCCTGGGTGAAAGAAGTAGGTTAATGGAAGCACATCTGTGAAGGAACCTATGTTGTTTGTAACCATCCAGGCTCTTTTTCTGCTTCTTGTCTCCCATGAGGCCTCACTTTGCTCTACTCCATGCTCTCCACCTTGATGTTCTGCTTCATGCACAGGGCCCAGAAGAAAAGGAGCCAGGTGTCCATGGATACAGAGCTCTGAAATTGTGAGCCAAAATAAAGCCTTCCTCTCTTCTATTGCTTTCTCGGGTGTGTTGTCATCATGATGACTATCTAACTAGAACAATGTCCTTTTGACAGTATCGTATTTGGGGGAGGTCTCATACCTGCAAAGGATCTGTGAGATTCCCATCTGTAGTTCAGTTCAGCCCGTAAATGAATTGTACAGAAGGACAAAGTTCTAACAGCAAACAAACAATCTTAGTAGGTTCACAAGACATTCAATCTCCATTTCCCATTGTGTTCTCTTCCGCATACATCTGTACATCTGGATATCTGACCCTGAGATACTTTCAGGATTGTTGTGTGGAACACACAACAAGAGGAAGAAACCCCCCCTCCTCTTTTTTCTCTTATATTTCACATACACTTGAACACCCAGTAAGGACTCAACGAAAGTGTTATGTTCTCATTTTACTCTTATCTACATCAAGTAAATATACGTCATTTATGTTCTTGTGTTATCCAGATGAGACTGTGTAATTATCAGTGTATATGCACTCTGCATTTGATGTATGTCTGTTGGCTGGATGACCTCTGCCTACCCATCCACCAGTTCTCTGCTACTATAGTGTAGTGTAGCAGAGCAATATGATTGCGTCTGTAGCTTGACTGGTCTGTATCATTTTATATGATGATGGCAGCATCTCTATAGGTCACAGGCCACAGCCTAGTCCTGCCTCTGTACCTTCATCAGTTTACAACCTTGAAAGGGTAACAGAGGTGGTTAAAAGCAAAGAGGTATATATTCTGGGGCAAAGGAAAGGTGGTGGCTTCAGAGAAATCTCTTTTTCCTCTCACCATTCTCCATAACTCAGTCTAAGGGGAGCTGGGAAAAGTGACTTTCCTTCTTTCTGCCTTCCATTCTAAACTTTGGAAGCTTCCTCAAATGCCCCACATCTCTCTTGGAGGTCTCACCCTTGCCTCTGCTAGGGCAGTCTTTTTTCCTTTCCACTCCCCTTAATAACTGGACTAAGTCTTGTTCTAAAGTTCTACTTTACAGTCAACTTCCTCCAAAAAGCCTTCCCTGGCAGTTGAAAGTGATCGTAACATCACAACCATCGCATCCCATGAACAGGATGTAACTCTGCCTGCTTGTCCCTTGTATGATTCTATTAGCAAAATCTGTAGAGACACGTTGGACTTACCCTGTGCCCTCAGCTAGCAAATAAAAGAATAAGAGGTGTAAAACCCCACGGGGTCCTTGAGCCCTTCCAGGGGGTCAGGCCAGGGACTTCCTATTCACATTTGAGTTCCTACTACTGCCTGAAAGGTTTTATTTGTTCCTCAGACCTTCAGAACACTTAAACAGAATGAGGATCTCTGTTTGGAGATCTTATCTTCATGCTTCACCACTGGGTGTCTTTTCCTCTATCTCTCCAGCCTGGCATTCCTCTTTTACCTCTGCTCTCTTAAGTGCTGGAGCCTGTCATTCTGGATGGAGTGCAAAACTACAGTGTAATTTTGCTTTCTTTCAGGGCCACTGACCAGAGGAAGCAAAAGCTAGACTGCCTGGACTCTCCTGATGCTGACCAGCCAATGGCTCTGCAGTTTTCTTCTGTGTTTAAAATTCCTTATCTGACATTGCTAGCAAATCAGCAGGCCCATAAGTCAACTGGGAGCTTATCTCCAGGGCTGGCGCTTCAAAGAGATATATACACACACTTCCTCTGGGTCAGGTGCTCTGTGTCAGTGGGAGATGGGAGTCATTTGGGATCAGTCAACATGTGTTAACACAACCCATTAGCTTCTTTTTTTCTTAAAGTTCATTTTCCCTGATTGTGTAATCAATGCTCATTACAGAAAAATTGGCAAAGGATAAAAAGTGGAAAGAAAAAGATTTCTTAACAATTTAGTATATTTGATGTATTTCTCCTTAGTCTCTCTCTTTTTTTTTTTTTTTTTTTTTTTTTTTTTTTTTTAAAAAAAAAAAAAAAAAAAAAAAAAAAAAGAGGCCTGTAGCCCCAGCTGTCCTGGAACTCACTATGTAGACCAGGCTGACCTTACCAGGCTGGCCTTGAACTCACAGAGATCCACCTGCTCCCGAGTGCTGTGATTAAAGGTGTTCGCCGCCATGCCCGGCTCTCTCCTTAGTCTCTTATTGTATTATTTAAATATACATTGAAATACATATAAATTGTCTTAGTTTTTTAAAATTAAGAACAGAATGGGAATATTTCTTCAAATTTTTACATTACTACATTATTGGCTATGTAATTATTTATGTATTAAATAAGTTATTTCATTCTCCATTTAGATGGTTCAAATATTTAGATGGTTTCCATATTTTTCATTTGTGTTGTTATGTCATTGAAAAAAAGCCTTTTTCTAAATTTATACTTGCTTCTTTAGACTTGAATTTCCTGTAATGATAAAATAATTTGAATATGACATAGTATATATCGTGAGACATATTGGTAGAAAGTGTCTACATTTTTATGCTTCTACCAAATATTTGCGACTATTACTGTATTATGAAGTAGTCTTATTTAATTTAAAAAAATCACCAGAAGTTTAGCTTTCATTATAATAACCAACATCTTTCTCATAAAATAATTTGTTTTTGATATTACCTATTTATGTCTTTTTATTGTACTTTAAATATTTTTCTTGTTCATTTTTGTGTCAATTCTTATCTTTTCTAGGTGCTGCAAATACATTTTTTTCCAATTTTTTGTTTTTCCATTTGACTTTGCTTTGCCTGAGGCACAATTTAAAAAAATACTTCAATGTATTGTTTTATAACATTGTGGGTTTTTTTTTTTTTTTTTTTACTTTTATACTTTAATGGTCTCCCCCTAGAGATTTGCTAACCTTTTTTGTTTGTGTGTTTGCACTGATTATGTTTGTTTCTTTGGTTCATGACAGAATTGATGAAGAACTCAAAGTATAGATTTGGGCAGCCTGACATGCTCTGTAAGGTGGGTGCAAGTTACACTCTCAGGGCTTTGGTTTTCTACATGTAAATGCTTATGGTAAATGCTGTGTAAGCATTGGTTGTTAATATGTAGTAACTGTAAATTTATATTGCTTTAATATCCTTTAGAGATTGAACTCTCTTCTCCTGTTTTTCAAAAGTACTTAAAAGAAAAGTATTTGGATAGTTTCACCTTCTTGTCTTTCAGGATGAAATTTCTGTCATATTCCTAAAAACATTCCCAATGACAATTCTAGTGGCACTCCTGATTTAATTTTTTTTCTAATGCTAGGAACTGAACCCAGAGGTTCTGAGCATGCTAAGCACTCACCCTATGACTGAGTGTCACCCCCAGCTTTCCCCATTGACCCTGGCATTACAAGGTGGTGTATGTAACCCAATAAGGGGTTGTAGTATAGTAGTTAAGGGCCAGAATTACAGCACCAGATACACCAGATGCACCAGGTTTTGTGTGCCTCTCAGCTTTCCACTTTGTCTTACCTTGGTAGAGTTTTTCCCTTGTTGTTTAGTTACCTTATTTATAAACTAAAATAAGAACACTAATAATAGTACATGCAACAGTCCAAATGATCATCAAAGGATGATTGGATGAACAAAAGATGATATATCTATGAAATCGAATATTTTTTGGTCATAAAAGAAATAAAGTATTCTATATACTACATTATGGGTAAAACTTGAAAAAAAGTATACTTAGTATCCTAGTTTGTTTCTTCATTACTGTGACAAAACACTCTGACCAATACCAAATTGGGGAGGAAAGGGTTTATTCAACTTACATCTCCTGGGTCACAGTTCATCAGGGAGCCCAAGGTAAGAACTCAGGGCAGGAACCTTCGAGGCAGGAGGTGGAGCACAGGCTATGGAGGAACACTGCTTACTGGCTTGCTCCCCTGGCCCCTGCTCAGCCTGCTTTCTTATGCAACACAGGCCCATTTGCCCAGGGGTGGCACCACCCACAGTGGGCTGGGCCCTCTGACATCACTCAACAATCAAGAAGATGCCCCTCAGACATGGCCACAGGCCAGTCCTATGGAGGCAATTCCCCAATTGAGGCTCCCTCAACCCAGGTGTGTCAAGTTGACACTAAAGCTGTCCAGCACACTTAGTGAAAGAAAAATGACATGCCTTTTATCCTGTTTATTTGAAGTGTATAGAATAGATAAATCTATAGAGACAGGAAGATTAGTGGTTGCTTAGTGCTTGGGATGATGGAGTGAGAAGTGAGGGCTAAGCTAAAGGATACCAGGTATAGTGAGGGCATGGAATGTGCTAGAACTGTGTGTCTGAATCCTTGTTGTAAGGGAGCTGAGAATTTGAGTTCTGAGTATATTGGAAAATTTACCACTTAAATGTGGGAATTTCTTTTAATATAGGAAAGCTATTAAAAATACAATGAGCAGAGCTAGGAATGTAGCACAATGGTAGGGTGCTTCTCTAGAATACTTAAGGCTTTAAGTTCAGTCTCCAGCCCTGAAAAGCAGCAAAACAAGCAAGCAAACAAACAAATAAACAAAAACAGAAATAAACACCAAACAATGGGCAGTTTTTATTATAATCTAAAGACAGAGCATAGTCTCCTAGAAAATTGAAAATATTCTGGGTAAATAGAATAAGAGGATCCAGGGAAGGAAGTCAAGAAGGAGAGGTAGATTTTCTATTTTCACTAAAAAGAAAATCTCCAAAGAAAGTCATGCTAGAAAATAAATTAAAGCATTCAAGAAGAGAATAATGAAGAGTGTTAGTCTTATACATAAATCAAATCAAAGCTGAGAATCGTTGGCTAGTTTTTGCCATTAAGAAGGCATGCATATTGTTAAATTGAGGAGGAATTCACATTTCACTGGGCTGAAAGGGATATGGGAGACAATGATATAAAGATATACACTGTATGGGATATAGCTCAGTGGTAAATCATTTGCCTAAAGACATACACCACTTCAAGAAAAGGGGATCCTGTCTCAACATGCAGATGTTGTAATGACCATTATCATTTAATTCTTGCAAACTTAATGGAGTAAGGACTATTATGACCTGTTTTACAGATGAGATCCAAAGGTCATGTATGGTACAGATCTAGGTCTCATACTGGGACAAATTTCTTAGGCACTGGATTGTACTGCAAACATTTTCAGCAGAATGAGAAGAGGTTGAGCTCTAGTCTTCTTAATTCTCTTGCCGTGGTTCCTTCTTAGGTCCTCATAGTCAGAATATGTCTCTACCCATCTCCTCCTTACACTTTATCCCTCTACTTTATTTGACTTTGAATACATTTGACCTTCTCTGAGTTATCTGTTTTCTTAACCTCAGCCAATTTGTCTGACTTCATCTCTGTCTTCTAGTCTTGACCTGTTAGAACATGGCATCTCTCTAGGAACTGTTATAAGTTTAGGAAGAGTTTGTAATTAAATTCAGGCCACTGTATGATGCATCCAAGAATTATATCCTACTATTGTGAAAGATAAGCTGTATTATCTGCTGGACATAAATCTTGGCAGATATACAGGAACGATAGTAAACCATCTTCCCATCATATAGATTCTGAGAGTGAAGCTTACACTAGAGAGAAGATCCGGAAGGTCAAAGGATTTGCATTTCCACTGATGTTGAGCCTTTGATCCACATCCATTTGAAGCCAACATATCTGAATTTTTCATTCCATGAGATAATCTTTTTTATTCAGTTAAGTGAAACTGAATGAGTTTTCCTCTCACTGGATGCCAACAGAGACCTAATGCATGGAATATCACTACCTACATCATATTTTCTGTCAATAGAATATTAGCTACACAGTGTCCCAATCCTGCCATATTTCTGTTTATTCTTCTATTGTATAGTAATTTACTCTGAGATAAAACATTCCATCCTATGAGGAAGCTCATTAAAACTCAGGAAGTTCTAAAAAGAGGCTTCTTAAAACTTAGGAAGTAAACAACTTAGAAACTTCAGGAAGTCCCTGAAAATTGGACAGATGCACTAAGACCTCCCCTCCCCAAACTTAAAACAGTACTGAGGGATACTCTCAGACCAGACCATTTGCCTAGAAGAGGCTGAGACCAGCCAATCTGCCTGGAAGATAGAGACCAGGTGTGCTGCCTGGCAGAGGCTCAGATGAACTGAGCTACCCAGAAGAGACACACTCTGATCTGCCAAGCTGCCTGCAAATTGTACAGTGAGCTCTGGTGTTTCCTGTGGGCTGTCACTCATGCTGGGGTGTTTTTTGTTGATGCAGCTGCCTTTGGGTCATTTCTGCTTCTGTAAGTAACCCCTCACCTGTTGTTGGGTAGGCATGTCCTCCGAGAGAACTAGCACTGGACCCTAAGAGACCCAGTACACAGAGGGGGAGACAGTCACCCCTCCCATCCAGTCAGTCAGCTTCAATTGCATGAGGGGGAGCGTCTAAGGACAGATGCTGAGGAAACCGGGAAGTGGCAGAAAGTTGCCGTCTTGACTGATCTCAAAAAACTCAGCCGAGGTATAGGGGAAAGAACCTGTGAATGTACGCCTTTGTAAATAACTTTCTTTCGGACATCATAAACCTTATAGAAAAACCCAAATGGAATGCATAGCGTTGGTTTGTTGGTCAGCATTAGGACAGCGTGGGCCTAGGGGCTGAGAGAGTATGCTCAGGTCTCCCAGGAGAGAATTTGGTGTTACACCTGTAAGTAACCCCAGTAAAACTCAGTTCACCAAGATGAACTTTGGTGGTATCCTTACTTTGGTCTGTCGTTGGTTTCTTATCTGTAGGTGTTTCTTATGCATAGGTGTTATGACTCCTCGAGAATAGTGTAACACAACAGCTTCCTTCCCGCCGGTACCTAGGATAGTATCATATAAGCAGCAACACTCAGCAAATGCCTGATGGGTTCTGTGGAATCGAATGATGTGAGCCAATTCCACATCATCTCTAAAAGTTGCTTTTGAAAAGCCTCCTGTTTGTAAACTTGATAACTGCCACTTTTGTCTCTTAATCAGAAAAGTAATCTACAGAAGAAGCTACAGATATTTGGTGTTTCTGTTTGTTTGCATCCACATTAAACTGGAGCTGAGTGTAAATATGTACTTGGAATGTTCACTGCATACTTCAGTAAAACACATGGGAAGGGGTGGATCATTCCTGAGTCAGTGGCTCAATAAAATGTAATGTTTACTTTCTATCCTTTGTAAAAAACTGGTTTTTCTTTGGAGCTTGATTCCTTTCACACAAAGCTACTGACCTCCTCTCAAACAAAAAGAAGGTACAGAAATAAGAAATTTCCCTGTCAGTTGCTATGAAAACTGCCCCCAAATGGCCATGAGCTCTTGCTTGTTGCATACTGTTTAGGAATTCTCTTTTCAGCTGCATCTGTTAAACCAGAAAGTCAGAAGCAGAAAGAAATACTCTCAGAACACTGTGGGGAATGGTAAGAGATGTGTCATTGTGTGGACAGCTAGGAATTCTTGATTTTCTTCTTTTAATAACTGCTGAGTTGGGTTTAACAGTGAAACAGGCAGGGGGAAGCTTCTGCCATATCTTTGTGCAAAACAAAACTAATGGATTGGTCATATGAATATTCTGTATCAGTGTAACCATAACTGTACCTCAGCCTTAATGAATATTTATTATGTGCCAGGCACTGCCAAGCATTTCACATGTATTATCACATCTATTATTAGTAGTATCATTACATCTATTATTATTATTGCATCAAGTTTTTCCACATAAGGAACTTGAATACAATAGTTACTTAAATTGCTCATGGTCATATAGGTTATAACAGAAGACCCAGGATTCATACCAAGTAGTCTTGTTCCAGAGCTCAACTATTGTGCTTCATTGATTCTCAGAATATTTTACACAGATAAGTTGATGAAGTAATAAAGGAATATGGTCTTTGGGGAAAGTTATTTTTCAGCATCTATGAAGATTTTAATTATACTTACCTTTAACCTAATTTAGGAACATGTTCTACAGAAGTAATAGACAGATTAAGAGGTTTACATTTAGGAATGTTTGTTACAACATTCATTTTCATCAATAAATAAAATTTTACTTAACAGTGAAGTGATCATATTGTCAGGTATATCTTGAATGAATTAGAGCTAGATCAACTGACCTGGAAGTTTATTTGTGGTATCACTAAGTAAACAAAGCAAAGAGCAGCAGTATGGAGTGATTTATTTTATAAAATAAGGAGAAAATACATTTAGCACTTGGAAGGGAGAGGAAAAGAAAGGTAAGAAGATGGGCTAGGGGAGATGCCATATAAGGTGTGACAATCTGAGTTTGAATCCCTAGAACTCACATAAAAGCCAGGCATAGTTACGTGCTATGATTCCCATGTTCCTAGGTGAGATGGGAGGTAGGGACAGAAGAATCCCTGGTAGCTTGTTGCCTAGCCTGGACTATGGAATGGGAAGCAACAAAAAGGAGACTGTCTCTAACAAGGCAAGGAAAGACCAGCATCTGAGGCTGTCCTTTGATCTCCCTCCACAAGCATGCCATAGAATGTGCACATCTGGATACACATACACGCATACGTATGTACACTTATGCACATCATCACACACATACACGCAGGAAAAGATAAGAAAACAATGACTAAAACAATATGGAACAATAGGCATAGCATAATATCCAACAAACGCATCGAAGTGTAATTCCATAGTATTAACAAGGATATAGTAACTGAGTCTACACTAGGGAAGCTAGAAAGCAACAAGAAAAGCTTTTTTTTTTTTTGGTCTTTATGAGACAGGGTCTCCCTGTAGCCCCAGCTGTCCTGGAACTTACTATGTAGACCAGGCTGGCCTTGAACTCACAGAGATCCACCTGCCTCTGCCTCCCAAGTGCTGGGATTAAAAGCTTGCACCACCACACCTGGCCAAGGAAAGCTTTTATACTAAACATTAATTTAATAATAATTGTGTTGAACTGTTTTCTTGTGCTTTAATTTTTTAATATAAATTTTATAGCTAAGGATCATTAAATAGGTAAAAAAGGATTATAAATCTTTTTAGCAGAGGAGCAAGTCTCAAACCCAGAGGTGGAATTCAGATGAGCTTAAGTAGTATGGCCAGGATATTGCAATGAGCATATGAATCATGGAGGAAACAATGTTGCTGAGTCTCATGGTTGGGATTGAACCAGTATGAAACTGATTTGCACATCCCTGATCTGTGAATTGCTTAGCCTCAGCTCACAACTGCCTGGGGCATATATGCTTACTGATGAAGTGCCCACTAGTAACTCTAGAGCTCCATTAAAAGAACATTTGCTATCTATCTATCTATCTATCTATCTATCTATCTATCTATCTATCTATCATCTATCTATCTATCATCTATCTATCTATATATCTATCATCTATCTATCTATCATCTATCTGTCTATCTCTACCTATCCTTCCATCCTCCATTTAATACAGTGAAGCTGGCATGTGTGCATGAGCCAGGTTTATGCTCTGCATTGAGGTAGCTCCTGTTCCAGAACACGCAGATTCTGTCCTTTCTGAAACCTTATCTTTGCATAATCATGTTCTCTTACCTGCCCCTGTGCAAATAAATAAACAAATAAGGAAGTGCCTTTTCTTTTGTTGGGGTAGAAACAGATATAAGGGGTCTATCTAAAATTATTTCTGCTAGTAAAAATACCCATTCAATACCCTATCAAATACCCATTATCTATCCTGACATGTAAAGCTCTCCAAAATCTAGCCCTGAGCCATTTGGCCAGGATTATGTGCTGCTTTCCTACCTTCTGCCAGTACAACCACACCACATTTCAGATTGTTTCCAGGACATAGCTTAACCTTGGAAGGCTCTGTGCCATTAGACATGCTAGTCACTAGGCCTAGAAAAACATGAGTTCTTCAAGAATCAACTCAAATGTCACCTCAGTGAAACCCTCAGTTTCTTAGAGAATTCTGAATTTTTCAAGAATTCCTCTCTTCTTGTCATTACCAGTTGTCAGTACTTGAAGTCTACAGTAAGTTCAGAAAGTTGGACATCAGTTCAAGGCCAGCCTGGGCTACATAGCAAGACCTTGCCCCCCCGCCAAAAAAAACCTCACAAAATTTAAGAAGTTATAAACCTGTAAAATGAGCTGCCTGTGTGTTAGTGAAGCCCAGATGTGAAGAATGGGGCAAGCAGACAGGAAAGATCACCTCAGAGACAAGAAAGATAGGATTTCACTGTAATTTGATGGAAAAAGATTACAGCTCTAAGAGAGATTACACACACACACACACACACACACACACACACACAGCATCTGAGATGTAAATGTGAGTAATTGCCACTCTTGCTTTGTTTCACAGGATAAATTTTCCTTGATGGAGGTAAAATTTTAAAAATTTCCAGATCCAGTGTCAAAACTGTCCCACCTATGTACATGAATAGATACAACTGTCAATTTTAGTGTCGTTACCAACACCATTGTTATTGTGATATTTAACAAAATATCCAAGCCCATAAAGCAGTGCCATGATTTTAATTAGGCTTCCTACCTACCTTAGTAACAAGGAACAAAGGCATCCTTCAGTATCTAGCAAAGCTAATTTTTTTTTTTTAATCTATTTGACGAATTTACTTATTTATTTATTTATTTATTTATTTATTTATTTATTTATTTATTCATAGATAGGGTCTCCCTGTAGCCAGCCGCAGCTGACCTGAAACTCTATGTCGATGAGACTGGCCTCAATGTAACAGAGATCTGCCTACATCTGCCTCATGAGTGCTGGGATGAAAGGTATGCACCACCATGCCCAGCAGAGACGGTTTCTTCTTCCTTCCTTCCTTCCTTCCTTCCTTCCTTCCTTCCTTCCTTCCCTTCCTTCCTTCCTTCCTTCCTTCCTTCCTTCCTTCCTTTTTCTTTCTCTTGCTACAATTAAGTAAGCATCGCAGTGTGTATTTTGGTGCTAAGTGCATTGTATTTATCATAACTCAGACCACCCTGGTATCCCTGGACACTGGTCACAGCAAGATTATGAATTGGAGAAATGGGGAAGATCTTGGAATCCGGCAATCATACAGACACGGGGGAGTCATCTCCAGCTTTTATTACACATGGTGAGTGGTGAACATAGTTCATGTGAATAGTTTCTACAGCTAGTCACAGGCTGGCATGCGCTTCAAGCATGCTAGCTCCTTGCCATTTAAGAAAGCATATCATAATACAAGTAAACACAGGTTACAGTAGAGATGACCTTAAATCTGTTCTACTTTTGTTTGTCTATTTTGAGACACAGTCTCACTCTGTAACCCGGGCTGACCTGAAACACTATGTAGACTGGAACTCTCTATGTAGGCCAAGCTGGCCTCAAGCTTACAGCTATCCTCCTGCCTCTGCCTCCTGAGTGCTGGGAGTACAGATGTGTGCCACCATGCTTGGCCTGCTTTTATTTAAGTAAATTATTCATGCTGTTTTCTAGTTAACTCCACTCTGATTCTGTCCAGTTTTAAAATCTGTCAAAGATTTTACTACATAAGTGATATGATTATATTTATATTTATATTTTAAATATTTTATTTTTTATGGATATGAGTGTTTTGTTTGTCAGTAAGTGCACCCATATCGTGCAATGCTCATGGTGGTTGAGGAGGGTATTAGATTCCCTGGAACTGGAGTTACAGATGGTTGTTAGCTGCCCTGTGGGTGCTGGGAACTGAATTCAGGTCCTCTGCAAGAGTAGCTAGTGCTCTTAACTGCTGAGCCATCTCTCTAGCTCCCCCCAACACACTTTTAAACATATATTATTTAATATTTTTATTTTATGTGTATGCGTGTGTATTTATATTATAAAACTACAAAATGCCAGATGTGTAGAGTGCTTCTACAGTGTTTGGGCAAGGCATAGTGATAGTCTAAATCAAGGTAATGGCTATAATGGTGGAGAAAAGGACAGGTGTGAAAAAGTTGTTTTTGTTTTTTTTTTTTAAGAGTTAGTTTTGTGTTCCTGGCCTTCTGTTACATAAGTAAGCTTCACTAATGAGAACTGAGAGATGCATTTGTGTCCCCTTTACCCTTTGTTCTGTGTTCCATGAGCCCTAGGTATAGAGGTTGCATTGTAGATGTGCCACTGATGTTTGTGCAATTCACAGACAACCTCTGTGTATGACCAGTTGTGAAACTCAGTAACTATCTCTGTCTCTTGAAAAAGCTTCTTTGATGAGTGCTGACAGGGATACTTGTCTGTAAATATAAGGATTTGTATTTTGCACATAGTAAGAAATTACATTTGTCTAGAGATGTGACAGCCTTGGGGTTTTCTCTAAGGTCTAAGACCTCTCCAGCCATGTGAATTTGGCTATGTTTACAGTACCACACATGAATTTCCTCCCATTGAGTGGAGTTTAATTCTGTACTGGGTAGCTTGGCACACCTGGGTTGAGGGAGCCTCAGTTGGGGAATTGCCTCTATTGGACTGGCCTGTGGCCATGTCTGAGGGGCATCTTCTTGATGAGTGATGTGGGAGGGCCCAGCCCACTGTGGGTGGTGCCACCCCTGGACAGGTGGACCTGTGTTGCATAAGAAAGCAGGCTGAGCAGGGGCCAGGGGAACAAACCAGTAAGCAGCATTCCTCCATGGCCTGTGCTCCAGCTCCTGCCTCCAGGTTCCTGCCCTGAGTTCCTACCTTGGGCTCCCTGATGAAGTGAGACCTGGGAGATGTAAGCTGAATGAACCCTTTCCTCCCCAAGTAGGTAGCGGTCAGAGTGTCTTGTCACAGCAATGAAGAAACAAACTAAGACAGAAATTGGTACCAGGAGTGGGTTATTGTTGTGACAGACCTGACCTTGGTGTTTTGGGGAGGACTGTGGAAGTGTTTGGAACTTTGGGCTGGAAAAGCTATTGCGTGCTCAGAGTTTGTTGCTGTGGAGCTTGGAACAGTTATGCTGAAAGAGTTGTAGATGATGGCGACCTGGCTTGCGAAGCTTCAAAGGGAAGTGGAGACTATCAGGGCTGTTCCTGTGAGATTTTTAATTGGGAATCTGTGGGTTCTGGCTGGCTGGGGATGAAGAATCAGCTGTGATTAAGAAGAGACCAGAACCTGAAGTAAAACCTTTGCTTTACTGGGACAATTAATTGATGCTGGTTAGCTGGGGCTGAAAAATCAGCTGTAAGTAACAAGATGCCAGCATCACTGTGGTGAAGTTTTCTGGGAGGTATTTCCTCAGGGTCAGCACAGAGAGGGGACCCACACCTTGATTTCAAGCTGGAAGCAGGACTTGGTAATGTGTAAGAGTCTACTGCATGGTTCTGGTGTTGAAAGCGTGAAGGCATCACAGAGAGGAGCTGAAGCTTGGCACTCTGAGAGGCCAGGAAAGGCCATAGGTGAAAGTGCAGCTTCAGTTGCAGT
>NW_008347536.1:2201996-2234841 GCF_000622305.1 Nannospalax galili | reverse complement strand
GGGAGCAAGTCAGTAAGCAGCGTTCCTCCATGGCCTGTGCTCCAGCTCCTGCTTCCAGGTTCCTGCCCTGAGTTCTTACATTGGGCTCAGTGATGAACTGCGACCTGAGAGATGTAAGCTGAATAAACCCTTTCCTCCCCAATTTGGTATTGGTCAGAGTGTTTTGTCACAGCAATGAAGAAACCAACTAAGACAAATTCCAATTAGGTAGTTGTTGATACCTCCAAGATAAGAGTGCCACTATTCCACTCATGTCATTTGCTGTGCCAGTCATTGATGTGGTTATTAGGCTTTGAAGCTGGGGTTGAACCATCAATTGATGTTCTCCCTTAGCAGCTTCCATAGTGCTTTCCAAATCTATGAGAGCTAGCCTTCAGGGAAGGAGGCTTCCAGGTCAGTTCCAGCTCCATTGCTCCAAATCCTGTGTCCTGAATGTGTCCTGTCTTCAGCAATAGGGTCTTACCTTCAAGTTCTGGGAGGCAATCAAGGGTTGTGGAAATAGCCTGTGTAATTTTGGGAGTCTCCTGGATTACCCTGGCCAACAACTCAAAGGAAGATTTCTCCTGTTTGGCACTGTTTCTTGTTATATAGCCTTCAGCTGTACACATGGACTCATGTAGAGATATTTTATGTATAATTTGTCAATAAGTTTTGGACTAATATTATTTCCTCTGTTTTTTTTTATACTAGCTAGGCATTATTTATCTCTCTTTGCTCTCACAAATGGCCAAAGCATGAAGTGTAGGAGTCTGCAGAGTTAGAGTAAGAGTCTATGTGAAGAGTAAGAGTCTGTGGACAGGACTCCTATATTAAACTCTACCCACCCAGGGCTCAGGGACCACTGAAGAAGAGGGGGTGAAAATATTGTAAGAAACAGGGAGGAGGTGCACGACCATATGGAAATAGAATCCTACAAGCTCCTGGGACCTTACTCATATGAACCTACATCAATGGTATCAGCATTCACAAGACCTGTGCAAACTCAAGCAGACAAAACCACAAAAGAGATCTATGGAAAAGGCCAACAAGCCCCAATCTTAGTTGAAGAATCATTGGCAGCTGATTACTGATGGGTGAGGATGAGATGATCTTCTCAAAGGGAGGGATTCTAGATAGGCTACTTAGATCCCAGTGGATGAACTTGCACTGGGGATGTCTGGGACACTAACTTGGCATGATAGGCCTTAATATAAATAACAGAATGTATGAACTCCAGTGGGGCAGAGAGCTATGGGAGGGTGCCGATGGAGAAGGAGAGTATACAGATGATTAAGATTGAATAAAATGTTCTGTATGAAATACACAAAAGTTCTATTAAAAAATTACAAAAAATAGTGAAATAGACTCCCAGATTGAAAAAAAGAGCTATTTTTATTTTTATATGATTGTTTTTACCTCTATGTATTTAAATGCACCATGTGCATGCAGTGCTTGTGGATGCCAGAAGAGGGTGCTGGAACCCCTGAAACCTGAGTTATAGATAGCTATGAGCAGCCTTGTGGGAGATGGGAGTGGTCCTGTGCAAAAGCAGTAAGTGCATTTAACTGCTGAGCCATCTCTCCAGCCCCAGGTTTAAGAGAATTTAAAAAGTGGGTGGAGATTGGTAGGAGTGAGATGAGGAGGAGAAATTATAAATAACATTGTGCGTGTGTCTGTCTGTCTCTCTTTCTCCCCCCCCCACTCGCTCTGTGTGTTTGTGAGTATACACACATGTATGGGCTTGTATGCATGCACATGCACATGCAGAGGCCACAGGAAGATGCTGAATGTCCTATCACTTTTCGTCTTATTGCTTTGAGACAGGGTCTCTGATTCAATCTGGAGATAGGCACAGCCAGAAAGTCACAGGGATCCTCCTGTCTCTGTACCTTGGTGCTGAGGTTACAAGCACATACATGTGTGGTTATGCTGAGCTTTCTAATATGGTTGCTGGGATCCAAACTCTGGTCCTCATGTGTGTGCAGTGAGGGTTCTTACCAAGCCATCTCTCTAGTCCAACATACAATTTTCTTGAATGAATGAGGACATAACAGTAACAGCACTAAAAGGAAGGGACTGCAGGAAAGAGCTGGTCTGGGGTAAAAGGATGAATTTTACTTTATATAGGCTAAGTTTGAATATCACAAAGGAAATTCAAGTGGAGGTGCCAAAAATGCAGGTCTAGAGAGTAAGGTAGAAGTATAAATATAGACTTAGGAGTAATTAGTAGTAATTGTAGCACTTGAGAGTCTGAGGCGGGGGATCAAGAGCTTGAGGCCAGCCTAAGCTGCATACCAAGAGCATGTCTCAGAAATAAAAAGAGTAATTAGATTACAAATAATAATTGAAACCAAGGTAGATGTGTCCAAGTGAAAAGGAAATGCGGAAGGATTAGGTCTGGGAGCAACAAAATGTGCAGGCCAATTAATGGAGAAGGTACCAGGTAAGAAATGTGCAGGCCTGTCAATGGAGGAAGTACCAGGTAAGAAATGTGCAGGCCTGTCACTGGAGGAAGTAGCCAGGCAAGAAAGGAGGGAGCTAAGTAGACAGATCCATCAGGAGAATTAGAATGGATTATCATGAGACAAAGGTAGGAGAGGATTCCAAAAAGAGCAGTGTTTGCTGATATCAAATACTCCAAAGAAAGCGAGAGAAACAATGGAAAGCATTCAGTGGCCTTGGCCATCAGAAGGCCATTGAAGACCTTTAAAAGAACATCAAAGTACACAAGTAACAAAAGCAAAAATGACTAAATGGGACTGCTCAAACTGAAAAGCTTCTGCACAGGCAAAAGGGAACAGTCAACACAATGAAAAGGCAACCCACAGAACTGGAGAAAACACTTGCAAGCTGTATATCAGATAAGGGAGCAAAATCCAAAACAGATACAAAGCATGTATGCAGTTCAGTAGCAAAAACTCAAATAATCCAATCTAAAATTGGACAAAGGCATGGAATAAAGATCTGAATTTTCCCAAAGAAGGTATATAAATAACTATGCACCATTAATCTACAGAGAAATGCAAATCAAAAACCACAGTGAGACATTCTATTTGTTTGAATGGCTATTATCAAAAAGACGAGAATACCAGCAAGATGACTCACTGGGTAAGCACTTGCCACAAAAGTCTGGAAACCTGAGTTCAATCTCTGGAACGCATGTAAAGGTGGAAGAAGAGAGCTCATCAAAGTTGTCCTTTGACCTCCACACATGTTCTGTGGTATGCACACCACCCTTCCCATCACATAGACACAATAGTAATAAATAAATAATTTTTATTTTAAAAAATGGCAAGTGGTCACAGTGTTGGTAAGGATGTGGAGAAAAGGGAATCCTTACATACTGTTGGTGGGAACATAAATTGGTACAGACGTTACAGAAAACAGTGTGGGGAAAATGCCTCCAAGATTAAAAATAGGATTACCATATGATGTAGAAATCCCATTTCCCTTTCTATCCTCCTCCCCTCCCCCAAAACCTACCAAATCAATAACTTAAAGAAATGTCTCTATTCTCATGTTCATTGTATCAAGGTTTACAGTATCCAGGACATGCGAACAATCTTACTAGTTGACTGATAGCTGAATGGGTCAAGAAACTGTCATGTATACAATGGAATATTATCCAGCCATAAAAAAGGAAATTCTGTTATTTATAATCTTGAATCTTGTGGGTGAATTTTGTGGGCATGGAGTCGGACAGAAAAAGACAAATATTGTATGATTTCACTTACATATACAGCCTAAAAATGTTGAGCTTATAGAAATAGTATAGGATGGTGGCTGCTGGTACCCAGAGGAGGGTGGTAACAGAAATCAGGAGGTATTAGTCAAGGAGTACAAACCTTCAATTACAAAATTATTATGTCCTGAGGATTTGGTATGTGGCATAGTGACTATAATTAAACTGTATTGTAGCATTAAAATCTCTTGAGTTCTTAAATATTCCTACTATTAACATAAGAAGATAAAAAATATTTTCAACAAAATCACAGATTCCCCAATCCAAGGAAAGAGATGCCTATCATGGTCCAGGAGACATACAGAACACCAAATAAACAGGACCAGAAAAGAAACACCCCAGATCATATAATAATTGAAACATTAAATGTATAGAACAAGCAAAGGATACTAAAGCTACGAGAGGAGAGAGAGAGAGAGAGAGAGAGAGAGAGAGAGAGAGAGAGAGAGAGAGAGAGAATGAATTCCATATCAAGGCAGGCCTTTCAGAATAACACCTGACTTTTCAATGCAGACACTGAAAGTCAGGAGGGCATGGACTGATGTTCTACAAATTCTTAAACACCACAGATACCAACCCAGGATATTATACAGTCATGATAGAAGGAGAAAGAAAACTTTCCAACATAAAAACAGATTTAAAGAATTTATGTCCATTCACCCACATCTACAGAGATGACTTGAAGGAATACTTTGGTCTGAAGAAGTTAAGCACTCTCAAGAGGGCACAAAGAGTAAATAAACAATTCCAGAATAGTTAACCAAAAGAGGTTTAAAACAACAACACTACACCAACATAGCAGGAATTAATATGTATTGGTCAATAATAACTATGAATATTTATGGTTTCAATTCCCAAATAAAAAGACACAGAGTAATGGATTGGATTAGAAAACAGGATCCATTGATTTGCTGCCTCCAAGAAACGTACCTCACCATCGATGATCAACAGCACCTTAGGGTAAAAGGATGGAAAAAGTTAGTCCAAGCAAATGGAACTAAGAAACAAGCAGGTATAGCTATTCTAGTATCTGACAAAATAGACTTCAAACCAAAACTAGTCAGAAGACATAGGGAAGATCTCGATATACGCATTAAAGGAAAAATTCACAAAGAAATTATTACAGTCTTTAAAACAGGCACCAAACACAAGGGCACCCAATTTCATAAAAGAAACCCTATTGGATATAAAAATCACAGATTTGCTCCAACACTGTGAGTTACTTCAATATCCCACAGGTCACAAGACATAGGGGAGAGCCTAATTCTAGTTTTCTACTAAATAGTTATCATATTAAACTGACTCCTAAGACTTACTGTTACACTCTTAAATTAATGCATTCTCAACACTCACCAGAGAAGTTTTATCATGCAGCAGATGGTGATTGACACAGAGACCCACACTGGCCAATGTGCAGAGAACAAAAGGCTAGACTGCTTATTCCTGAATAGGACACCTATATCAAACTTCTGCCTCCCAAGGTCTAGAGATCATTGTGATTGAGAGGGTAGAAAAATTGTAGGAGCCAGAGGTAGTAGATATGGAAACAGAGTTTTCCAGACAACTAGGCAGTTACTCATATGAACTCACAGAATGCTGACAGAATGCACAAGTCCTATGTAAACTCAAGCCAGACAAAATCCCAGCATAGATGTGGGAAATGGATAAGAAACCCCAACTCAGCCTAAGGAAAATTTGGCTACTGATGGCTGCTGTGGGCAGGGAGGGAGAGACAGTCTTTTTCAAGGATAGGTTAGCCAGGCTCCAGTAAATGGACACTGAAGACACAAATTAGTCTCCATAGGCCTTAGTATATCTATCATCTATCTATCTATCTATCTATCTATCTATCTATCTATCTATCTATCTATCATATATCTATCATATATATGTCTGTCTATCATCTATCATCTATCTATCATCTACTTATCTAATAGAGTACATTAAATTGGATGAGGAGGCAATAAAAGTTGATGTAGATAGGGGAAGGAATCCAAATACTATCAAATCATATGAAAATCACAAAAAGTCAATTAATTATGTTAAAATTTACAAAAGGAAAAAAGTCAATAGCCTTCTCATACACCACCAACAAACATACTGATAAAGAAACCAGGGAAACAGTCCCATTTATGATAACCTCAAAACCCTTATCATAGACTAAATCTGACCAAGGAAGTAAAAGAACTGTGTCATAAAAATTTTAAAGCATTGAAGAAAGAAATTTCCATTTCCATTTCCAGAAAATGGAACGCTCTCTCATGTTCATGGATCAGTAGGATTAATATTGTCAAAATGGCCATCATGCCAAAACAATTTATAGATTCAATGCAATCCCTCCTAAAATTCCAGTACAATTCTCAGAAATTGAAAAGATCTCAAATTTCATATGGACAAACAACATAAAACCTAGGATAGCCCAAAAAAAAAATCCTGAAAAAGAGAGTAAGAGCTGGAGTCATCACCATTTCTGATTTTTAAGTATACTGCAGAGCTATCATAATTAAAAACAGTATTGTACTGGTATAAAAAAGGCACACTGATCAAGATTTAAGTCACACATTTACAGCTACCTGATATTTGGCAAAGTGGCAAAACAATACAAATTGGAGAAAAAAAAAACCGGCATGTTCAGCAAATAGTGCTGGTCAAACTGGATAGTTCTACATGTAGAAGAATGGAATTAGATCCCTATCTCTCACCATGCACATTACTCAACTCCAAATGGATCAAGAACCTCAACATAGACCTGATACTCTGAATCTGATAGAGGACAAAGTAGATAATATATTGGAACTTCTAGGTACAGGAAAGGATTTCTGAACAGGACTCCTATAGCATAGTCATTAAGTCCAATAATTGACAAATGAAACCACAATAAACTAAAAGGCTTCTGTACAACAAAGGACACCATCATTTGAGTGAAGAGCCAACCTACAGAATGGGAAAAAATTAATGACCAGCTGCACCTCTAACAGAGGGTTAATGTCTAGAATATACAAGAACTTAAAATATTAAACCTCAAAAAACAACCCAATTAAAAATTGGGACAAGGAACTAAACAGAGAGTTCTCAAAAGACCAAATACAAATGTCTGAGACATAGTTTTTAAAATGTTTAACATGGCTGGGCCTTTAATTGCAGCCCTCAGGAGGCAGGGACAGTCAGATCTCCATATTATTGAGGTGAGCCTAGTCTACATAGCAAGTTCCAGATCAGCTGGGGCTACAGGAACCCTGTCTCCAAAACAAAAATGTCTAACATCTTTAGCCATCATGGAAATGCAAATTAAAACTACTTTGTGATTTCATCCTGCCCGAGTCAGAATGGCTAAGATAAAACTAAACAAGTGCCATCGAGGATGTGGGGAAAAGGGAGCACTGCTGCTGGAAATACAAACTGATGCAGCCACTATGGAAAACAGTGTGGGGATTCCTCAAAATACTAGAAATAGTTATATCACATGATCCAGCTATACTACTCTTTGACATATAATCAAAGAACTCCATATCTTACTACAGAGATATCTGCTTATCCATATTCATTGCTGCTCTATTCACAAATGAAAACAACCTTGATATCCAAACTAATGAATGGATAATGAAAGTATGGTATGTTTACATGATAGAACATTATTCAGCAGTTAAGGAAAAATGAAATTATGAAGTTTGCAGGTAGGTGAATGAACTAGAGACAATCATCCTGAGTGGGGCAACCCAGACCCAGAAAGATAAACCTCGTATGTTCTCTCTCATAAGTATATTCTAGTTTTGAATCTTTAGATATATGCCTATCAATTGGAAAATCCATGGAGATCAGGAGACTAGTAAGGGGCCATTGGAGGAAGCCTTCTTGGGAGGGAAGACAGAATTCAGTATAAAGGGGGGCAGGGGAGTAAGGAGGGTTAAATGACAAGGGGAATGGGATGGCAGGGCAGAGGAGGGAGTATGGAGATAACACTAAAAGCTTTTTAAAAAAGTCATATGGAAACCTGCTAACATAAAAGCTTCTTAAAGTGTGGACATATACAATATTAAAGTTTAAATGTAATTACCCTATAATGAGGGGACAATTCCCCTACTAGATGCCATAGTCTAGCAAATAATAAGCCCAGTGCTAGGAATGAACTTCCTCTTTTGAAACTATTGATCTGGGTCTCATAGATCATCAAAGATACTAGCTATTGCCTTTGCTCTTGGTTATCTGCCAGAACTTGATGGTAAGACCCTACTGCTGAAGACACTACATATGTGAGGTGGAGAATGAACAAGGAAAAATCAGGCTAGTACTGACCTCAAAGCTTCATATCTATTTGCTAACTTTCATAGTGCTAGAAGGTGCTATGCATGCTACCAGAAGAGAAAAATAATCCTCAAAGTTACCCAGCTGTGAACCCTGTGAGCTTCAATAATATCTGGCCTGACAACATATGGCCATTGGTGCAATAGTGGCACCAATACCATAGGAGTAACCAATCCCATTATGATTGGATTTAAGGCCTGGTTTCCAAGATGAAGCCTGTATCTGGCACTGATATCAGGCCTAGGAACCTGAGATTAGACATTTAATAGGCCATAGGGGACAACCTATTATTATTCTGTTAATTCAGCATATTATTAAATCAACTCCTGATGACTTACTGGTATACCCATTGATTAATGCATCTCTCAACTTTCTCCAGAGAAATTTCTTCTTGCAGCAGATGGCGATTAACACAGAGACTCACAACTGGTCAACATGCAGAGAATAAGAGACTGCAGAGTGCTCAGCTCGGTATTATTGCCAAAGAGGGGGCAGAAAGATTGGAAGAGCCAGAGGTAGTAGATGACTACAAGGAAACAGTGTTTTCCAGACACAATGGAGTAGTTATTCATATGGATTCATAGCAATAGTGGCAGCATATACAGACCTACATAAGCTCACACCAGACACATTCCCAGCATACAGGGTTAGGGGTTGCTAGTTAAGAAGCCCCAATTCTAGTTGAGGAACCACTGGCAACTGATAACTTCTGGGAAAAAGAGAGTTAGTTTTCTTGAAAGGTGTTATGCTGGGTAGATTGACCAAGCTCCAGGGAATGGACCCATACCAAAGAGTATTTGGGGACATAAATTAGAATCAATAGGCCTTAAAAAAAATAGAGAAAATGCAATTGGGTGAGGGGTGGTAAAGAGGAGTGAAGATAGGGAAGGGGTGAAAAGGTGGATGTTAATTTGATCAGTTTTATCAAAATGCCTTACACAGCTAAAATATATACTTAGGAAAAACAAATATTTGAAACCTGGGTAAAGAACATCAAAATATGTAGAGCACTCTGAATTGCAGTGGGTTCGTGTCTGCAGAAGGTAAGGAGTGAAAGGGTGCAGATGAGTTTGGTGAGGAAGGAAATAGTAGCTCATTTTGTGTCAGGCATAGTGCCCAACTGTAACATCTCATTTAATTTTGTGAATTACATATAATTATCATCTCTTTTTAGATAGGAGAAACATCCTTTGGAAGCAGTACCAAAGATCACACAGTGAACAGTTAGTTGTAAACTGTGATTCAAACCTACTGCTGACTGATGCAAATCTAAGGCATTGAACACTACTCTGGAGACAGATGAGAAGATGGAGCCAGAGGGAACTTGTTTATATATTTTTAAAAGTTTTATATAATACATATGTATATAATATATATGGCTTCTTAAGGAATCATAGGTTTTTAGAAACAAAAATCACATGTATGCTCAAAATCACAAGGCACTATTTTCTTTATATTGCTCCTATATCGTATTTATAAGCAGCTAGGAGTAAATGATTGCAGCTCTTTCAGTATGAGAACTTTGCACTCAGCCAGTTATCTGGTCAGTGATTGGTATGTGCTGAGCATATATTGTACAGGATAGTGAACTTCAAAGAGACACCTTATCTTCCTGGACCCTCCAGGAAGAGTGACAGGTGAAATACAGAGAAAAAAAGAAATAGAAAGGAAGAGAGAGACAGAGAGAGAGAGAGAGAGAGAGAGAGGAGAGAGAGAGAGATTGATTCACATTCAGCTCTATTCTGATCCTAGCTGAAGGGAGCTCAGCTTATCATAGTCTTGAGGTGATTTAGGCCCATGCTTGAGTGGGCCTATGAGTATATTTCACACGGACTTGCAATTTTCTTCAAATTCTACATGGAAAGTTCTGGACTCTCTATTTTATTCCAAAGTGGACTTCCAGAGGTTGTGTCCATGCATGCTAGCTGTGTGCCAAATGTTTTGGGGGTAAGGCAATAATAAGAAATATAAAAGCATGATGATCTCAGTTATCATCCTGGAATTCAAATGATCTCTCTCTAATTTCTTCAGTTGATTGTACTATCTCAGAAGCCATACTGGCAGAAAGTCTAGTATCTCCCTCCTTAAGAAATCAAAACATTTCCTCAGTCCAAAAGGTTATGACCCAGTTCTAAAAGCCAGATCCTGAGCAGGGATGTGGTGGTATATACCTTTAATCATAACACTGACAGGCAGAGGCAGAGGGATCTCTGTGAGATCAAGGTCAGTTTGGTCTGGCCTATTAGTGTGTTCCAGGCCAGCTGGGCAGCTAGGGCTGCAGGGAGACCCTGTTTCCAAAAAGAAGAAAGAAAAAAAAAAAGTCATGTCCACAGTGAGCTAATCTAGCCAACATTTCTTTGTTCTGTTTTTGTCTTATTGTCCCTGCAGTAACTTCAGTCTTCCGGCCCTGTCTCAGATCCTATCCTGGCTACAGGGACCACCAAGGTTTACCTGGAAGGTTCAGCTCCTCTGAGCCCTTAGTCAACACTCAGCAGTTCATTGTTTCTCAGAAGCATCCAGCCAAAGTCAGAAAGCTTTGTTGGCCCAGCACTGCACAGAAGGTCCTTCCCTTACATCATGTGCTCCTTAGGGGCCCCTGTTCCTCTTTCCTGCTAACATTTCAGCAAACACCATCCCAATCCATCTGAAGTGAACCTCAAGGAGAAGGGCTGCATCTCTGAACTGCAGAGGCATCATCCATGTTCCTCTGCTCAAAACAGAGCCATCACATCAGCTTACAGTATGACTGAGCCCCTGGAGCTGGACAACTCAGCACTGATTTGTTTTTGTCTTTTTGAGATAGGAGTCTCCCTGTAGCTACAGCTGGCCTGGAACTCACTATGTAGACCTGGCTGCCCTCGATCTCACAGAGATCCATTGATCTCTGCCTCCCAAGTACTGGGATTAAAGGTATGTGCTTTCAGCACTGACCTCTTTAACCCCCAATGTCAGCTTTCTATCTAAAAGGAATGCAAAAAAACAAGATATAGCTAATACTAAACCTGCCCCATTATTCCCTTATTCCAAGCAGTAGGTTTCTTGTAGTTGGATAATTCACAAATGACTCTTGCAAAATAAAGATGATCTGGTCCAGTGTGATTTCCTAAAGCTTTTTTTTTTTTTTTAATAAAATACGTTTTCTAGTTGTCTGGGCACTTTGTTATATAAGTAATGAAGATATGGTACTAAGACTTTGTGTACATGATCTCATCTCTCCTACAGAAGAGTTATAAGTGTAATAGCGGAGGTATGATGCACAGAAATTATAGTATAATATAAAATGTGAAAAAGATTGCCTCAGCGAGGTAAGTACAATGCATCAAGGGAGTTCCAAGGAGGGAGGGAGCATGTCTAACCAGAGAAGCTCATTCAATCAACATTTAAAATGTAGCAACTGTGTGCATTTTATATCCTGGTCTGAAGAATCTCACAGACTATGAAGAAACAGACGGAGATTACCTCTGTAGTGTGAAGTCATCTGATGACTGCAATTAGCCCATCTGGGTAGGCTCCTTGGAAGAGGTGGCACGCGAGCTACACATGCTGAAGACTTGAGGACTTTCTGGTTAGACTGAAGTGGGGATCCTTGGCATTGCAGGGTTACACCTGGATCTCATTACTACAGCCCCATCTCCTGGAAGAGAGAGAGAGAGAGAAGCAAGAGGTTGTTAACTTCCCCATTCATTTCTCCTCTGAGGCCCTAATTTTGAAGACTTTAATAGTAACCAGTCCTTCCCTTCCATACAACTGGCTTTCTTCCCACTGCAGATTGTACTTCACTTTTCTTTCCTTAACTCCATACAGTCTGTGACCTCCTCTCCAATTTACCAATTCTGATTCGCATGTTCCTTCTTCCTCTAACAGAGAAGGAACAGCCAGCTCTTGGACTTCCAAACCTCTTGGAAAAAGGCCAAGCTTCATAAACCCCAGAATATTATTATGTGAATTAAAATGTTCACATGCTATCAGCCATGCAGTTACTCCAACATTTATTTTGGAAAATATTACACTTGGAAAATGGGAAGCATTCCAGAGCATTCTCTTACCTTGAAATATCAGCAGATATAAGCATATTTTGAGATCATTTCTTACTCAAAAGTTAGCAAATAATCTGTACAAATAGACACATAAAATTGCCTTAAATAACGTTAGTTAAGGGCTCTGGGGCTTTAAAATGTTCCTATAGGGTATTTGTTGGGAAATTTAGGACAAAGGGCTGCAATTCTAACTCACTAAAACAAACTTTCCAAAATGCCTTTGAGTTAACTCCCACTTGGCTCTTCCTGCACATTTCTTTTCCAATCACTCGTGATTAGACCTTGCTTAGCTGCACTTTATCCAGGCTCTTACATGCTTCAACCTCCATCTCCTTGACCACAAGAAGCAAAACAGTCTAGAGCCCTAAAACAGAGTGTCTAAACCCTAACGGCTCAGGTACCCAAGGCCCAGGAAAGTTCCTTTTTCTCCCTTAAATCCTCTTCTATCTTTTTCTTCTTGGCTTGATTTTGCAAAGCTAAAGCTACAAGAAGAGAGAGCCAAAAGCCCGATTTCTTAGGGGGATCTTCCTGTGCATTGTTGTTTTGGGGTAGCTCAACTTCCAGTGATTATGTTTTCTGTGGCTACAATACAAGCAAGGTAGGAGGGCTTGAGGGAAAAGGCCTGGGATGATGGATGGCACGCAACCCTTCCTGAGTGTTCTTGAGGCTTTGAAATGTAATAAATGACTGAAATTCAACATTGCTTATCATTTCACCTATAAAAAAGAAAACCCAATACTCGTGTGTGTGTGTGTGTGTGTGTGGGAGAGAGAGAGAGAGAGAGAGAGAGAGAGAGAGAGAGAGAGAGAGAGAAAATAAAAAAAAAAAGGAAGAGAGACACGAAGAGACACAAAAGAAAACACAAGGAAAAGATTTTCTCTCCCTAAAATTTAATGGGTTATGGCCATTCTGTCAGGCAACCAAGCATGCTCCTGAGAACCAAGTGCAGCACCCAGGCTTCTAGACCCAGATCCTATTTCCAGGAATTTAATTGGAACAACAGTGCTGATCATACAAAAAGATTGGTATGCTGTGGATAAGTGATGCTGAGTCAGCTCTGGACCCACCTTCTCTTTTGCCCTTTTGGAAGGTGACCCCCATGCTGTAACAAGGAAGTCAACACTGTACTTTAAAAATGGCCACAAGAGAGAGAGAGAGAGAGAGAGAGAGAGAGAGAGAGAGAATATAAAGAAAAAGTAGGAGATAGTCCAGCAGACACTAAAGATTACAAATGGGAAAGAAAATATAATAAGATAGGAGATGGAGATAAAGGTAGACGCTTGCGCTACATGGAGTTCTCTTACTTTTTTTACATTGAGAATATTTTTAGGCAGCCTGTGTGTAATTGTGCTGGTTCGAATGAGAATGCCCCCATAGGCTTCGAGTATTTGGACATTTTGTGCCCATTTGGTGGCGCTGTTTTGGGAAGTCTTAGGAGGTGTGGCCTTGTTGGCACTTGTGGAAGTGCTAATCATCCCGCAATTCAAATGATAAAGCTTGTGGGAGAGTCTCATGTTTAGTAAGGACTCCAGCTTTTGCATTTGGCCTACCTTAAACAAGAGGTTCCTTCTGCTAACACATTCCCTTCTTCCTTTCCTAATAAAACCCCTATCATCCCTTAATACTCAACTCAATCATTAGTTTTCCTCATCTTCCTAGAAGTAATTTCTACTTTGTTCCTGTAGCATTTGCAATACACGTCTGTTTCTAAGGCTACTATATGCATTTAAAAAATTAAATCTATTTATTTTTATTTTATGTGTATGAGTGTTTTGTCTGCATGAATTTAAATGTACCATGTGCAGGCAATGCCTGTGGAGGCCAGAGGAGGATGTTAGTTTCCCCTGGAACTGGAGTTATGGATGGTTTTAGCTGCCATGCAGAGGTTGGGAACTGAACCCAGGTCCTCTGGAAGTGCTCTTAACAGCTGAGAGCTGAGCCTTGTCTCCATTTCTATTATATGCACTTTAGTTCATTTTTTTTCAACCTATCTCCATATGCAAATATGCCTCAGAACTTAATGAAATGAATAGTGCTTAAAAGGTCTTCAACTACAATGTTTGTTTCTATAGAAGAGTTTTAAATTCAGTGGACGCCAAATATGGCTATTACCCAAATCACCAGGAGGATGTTGTTACTGTGTGCATATTTAGCCATGAAGGAAAACTGACTGAAGGGACACAGTCCAGGTATCGCACTCCCTTAGCTCTTTGCCCTTCCCTTTACCTCCCACAGAGGCATTTGCTTGCTGCTTGCCCTTTGTGCCACAGCTAGGATGGTGTCACTCACAGAAATGAATACATGTCTGGAATGTCTGCATAACCCTGTGTTCCTCAGGTAAACTCCTAGTATGTTTTCAAGACTAATTTCAAGTTCTTTGAATCTATCCTGATCCACTTTTCCTGATTGCAAGGTCAGGCATTTCTGCCTCTGCCTGTTTGTGTCCATGTTATACTATACTTTCATTTTAATTTTTTTGTCTTCCTCCTTGCACAGGGGAAATCACAAAGGCATGGGTTGACTCTTAACCTTTGGTAAAAGAATGTTTTACAAGGAGCTATATTCATAAGTTTTGTCTTTGCTTAGAGAGGATCTTGGAGGAAGAATTATTGAGGTACAAAAGCTATAGCCTCTCAAGAAATAACAAATGGGAATCCTAGGATTTGGATTTGGGGTCCATTGCAGGCTTTCTAAATTCCACTGCCAAGGAAGAACCTTTGGAATCTAAAGGTCAACAGAAATGCTGCGAAGAGAATGGTGGCCCCAGGGACCGCCTAAGTAGTTGCCTTAGCCAAGGGCATGAAAGGCCGGCTGTCTGAAGAAGAATGAAAATAGCACCTTTGTATTTTTTCTGATTGAAACGGAAAGGGAGCTGGCCTCTGGTTTTGCAGTCTGGAAAGAGCTGGCACCTGAGGTAGTCAGAGTGAGGTGTCACAGGATTGATGGCCTCATGTGATGAAAAGGACTGAACTCTATGGACTGCAGGCTGGGAGATCTAGCTATGGCACTCAGAGACTTGTCTGTCATGAAGTCACCTCCATCAATGAACCAGGCTAGCCAGTACAGTGAACTGAATTAGTATCAGCATCAGACAGGAGAAGGCCAAGTTCAACAGCACCACAGCGCATCAAGAATAGCAGTGGAGGTTTGGATATAGGGCTTAGCTTGAAGTGAAAGCTAAAAGGACCTCCTAACTGGATCCTGTACTCATTTCAGGGTCCTTAGAATACCTAGATGGAAACAAACCCCCATGAAAGTGCCGCCGTTTCCCCCAGTAATATGAAGCTGAATATATGATCCTAATTCTACCTTAAATGCTGAAAAGTTGACAATGGATCTGCTTTGGTTTCTGCCTTAATGTACTTCCCACAGATTCTAAAGGGAATCTTTCAGGCCTTCGTTTATGTCCCAGAAGCCTCATATTAAACAGGTTACTCAAGCGCAAAGACTGTATTTTATTGTGCATTCCAGATACATATAGCCACTCTACCTGGACCCCACCACACTGTGATTAGAAATGAGGTCAGGTTTTCTTTGTCATATCCAAATTACTGTAGTTTAAACTTTCATCTCGCCCGATGACAAAAAGTCATGCCTTTTACGAGGCTTTTCTCAACAGGTAGGTAGATCATTACAACCCCAGCTGCTCTTCTGTTCCACACATCCATACTGGTTCATCCACCTGTGGCTCTGTGTTACTCATCACAGCTCCACCACTGTGCCCCTTCCTCCTGCAACCCCAGAACTGATGCCACCTCAGCTATCCTGGCTCAGGGGACCTGGAAAGGCTTTTCTTTCCTTTGCTAGATGTTTCCAAGGGTAATTCTGTGATCTAAAACTAATGAACTTAAAAATGACTAATTCTGAATGTTCTCTGAGTCCACTAGTCAAAGCATAGGCCATGTATCTTGGGACTTTGGAAGGTGCCTTTCTGCCTAGTTCCCAGTGTTGAACTATCTGGTGGTTATGTGTATTTTCTCCCTTTGGGACTGACCTCCAGTGAGTTTACTTTGCTAAAAGTTCAAATCTACAGTAGCCAC
This sequence comes from Nannospalax galili, assembly GCF_000622305.1. NCBI lineage: Eukaryota > Metazoa > Chordata > Mammalia > Rodentia > Spalacidae > Nannospalax > Nannospalax galili. The sequence goes on along the minus strand of NW_008347536.1, from coordinate 2,218,741 downwards.
AGAAGTCAGCATTTCTTTCTTGAGTTTTTCCTAGTCTTGGTCCTGCCTCTCCCATCCTCATTTCCTGTCCTCTCTCTCTGGGAAACTACTTCTCCTCCATTCATGGGGATCATCACATAAAAGTCAAATATCCAATGGGATCACATTCAAAGTTTGTGTTTGAGTAATGTTACCTGTGAGATAATAGCAGGTCAGTCTTTTTGCACTAGGCCTAGCCCAGCCCCATTAATTTTTATGACACCTTTTCCAGTGTGAACCTGAAATCAGAACTGCAGCTTGCCTATAGTCCTAAAGTCTTCACTCCCAATCTCCTGTGAGAAGCTGTTTAAACAGGAAGTCCAAGCATTTCTACTAAAGTAAACAATACCATGCAGGAGTAGACTACACCCAGACTTGAAATATTTCTCCAAAGGCATAGAAAGCTGCAGAGATGTAGCTCTGTTCACAATCCAGACAATTTTTAGTGTTCTTATGTAGAAAAGTTTACCTCTCTGAAAATGCATCTGCCAAGCTTCTATTCCAGAAGTGTGTCTGACTCAGTAAAAACAGATCTAACCTGGTCCAGTTAGGTCACTTTCTCCAAACTAAAGGTGGATCGGCTTCAAGATGGATAAAAGTGTCTACATCTTGCAAAAACTATTTGAAGATCTGAAATTAAGACATTCAATACACCATTTCTACTACAGCCTTTAAAAAACGTCCAGCCCATTTTTAGACAGAGCTCAAGTTACAAGCACTGGGGACTGTCTATCCCAGCAGACTGTGCTTTTCTACAGGCATCACGTGAAAGAGAGTCCAGCCCCAAAATGCAGGCAGAAGGAAACTGTTGCCTCTCCAGGGACCATAGCCCTTTCCGTGCCACATAAATATGGAACTAATTTTGAGTTCTTTTTTTTTTAAACATAGATATCTGGCTTGTCAACAATAATTAAAAAAAATTTATGAAGACTAAAGAGTTAGAGTTAGCAGAATTGTGAAACCGTGATTGTTTAAGGACTCAATTTTTGTAGTCATCCTTCATGTGGAATTAAATGAACTTGGCGGTGTGGATTTTAGTGTGTTTAGGTTGTGGAAAGTGTGTCAGCTCAGATAAATTGAAACAAAAGGGTGGATTTTCCAAATACATTCTTGAAGAGACTTTAAGATTTTATAATTGAAAACAGTCAGCAAGTGCTCATGTGTTTGTTTCCATTTATATTGGCCACTAATTGGCCACTAGCCCAAACAATAAAAATAGGCTTTTGCCAATCATTTAAAATTACCAATGTGGAATGCCATTTAAATTTTTAAAAATTTGTGTGAGTGTGGGCACTTGTGCCACAGCGTGTGTGTGGAGTTCTAATGTGACAGTAGAGATATGGATCATGTGACATGGAACCACAGACAAGAGTGACTAATTCTACTCAGAAGATTATATTTGAACTGAACCTTGAAAGGAGAATACAAAGTCATCAAAAGAAGGGAATAGGAATTAAATATTTAATCTCATGCTTATCCTTATTACTAGCTTGACTGTAAGTTTCATGTGGGTGGGGACCGAGTCTTGCTCAATGTTGTAGTCCTGGAGCTCAGCTGGTTCTTGCAACACATTGAGAGTTTTAAGAGATTTGTTGACCAACAGATGGAACAGTATTTTAGAGAGAACCTCATGTACAATAGCAAAATAAATAACACAGTATTTTTTTCTAGACTTTAAACTGTCAGAATAATTAGCTCCTGGAAAGGAAAGAATTATCCCAAGGGAGTTGAAAAAAAGCAGGCATTATAGAAGAAACCAGATCTGCCTTCCAGTCCTTGCTCTGTTGTTAACTAGCTACATAACTTTGAACAAATGTTTCACCTATAGTATCCTTATTTTTCTCACTTCTAAAATAGACTTTGAAGAATATATGACTACAAAAGAAGGGAGAAAAGACCTAATGGAAGGGGAAAATGTAGCACTACATTTTTCCTTCTTTCTAAATTTAAAATTAATATGTGCATCCCAGCCTTAGGCAGGCATACTGTACATATACTTACCATCTCACAACCAAAATTACAGCTCTTACAAAAATAGATTAATAGATGCTCAAAACCAAGAAAAAGTTCCCTTAGAGCAGAAACTGTGATTAAATAAGAAATCAGAGCAGTGATCTGTGACTCTTCCCATACAGAGATGTAATCTTGGCCATGTGTATTTCTAACTGGGCTATTTAGTTCTCTCTAGTCTATCCAGAAAGATAAAGGGATGCATAGGAAAACTGAAGTAGAAAGCAACATTAAGAATTATGGAGGCCGAAGAACTTTTATCATCAAGGTAATGCAGACATTTAAAACATATTTTGGGGGCATGGATGTTTTGGGAAGTTTTGGGATGAATACAGATTTATCAGAATACTACCTTGAAATGTATGAAATAAATACATAAGGTAATAAAATAAATTAATTATATTAAATGTAGTTATAGCTGGATGTGGTGGTACACGCCTTTAATCCCAGCATTTGGGAGGCTGAGGCTGGCAGGTGTCTGTGAGATTGAGGCCAGACTGGTCTATGTAATAACTTCCAGGACAGCTGGGGCTACAGGGAGATCCTGACTCAAAAGAACCAGAAAGGAAATGCAGTTATCAAAATATGAAAAATTTTGTGATACTGTAACATATTCATAAACTATATAATATTTGAAGCTAATTTGTATTTATGAGATATCTATCATAATTGTAATATGAACATCTCTATGAATTATGATGATAACGTCACAGATACTGACAACACTGCCTTGGATTTATGCCTATGTACAAATGGTGGAAACTATTATACCAGTTAGAAGTTAACGAAAATAAAATTGCCATTTTGACTTTAGTGAAAATAAAGTTGTGATTGTCTAAATTCATAGACTTTCCTGAATTTCATACTCAGATTTCTAGGTTAAAAACTTTTGGTCTAATAGATTTTCCAAGAACAGAGGAGATAAAATATTTCATTTTTCTGAACTGAAATAAGATGTGATACTTCAGATTAAGAGTTCACTAAGTTCTACTAGAGCAATATTGGAAACAAGAAAACAACTAGAAACATAGAGTAAAATATCAAAATGTCAGAAATAAAGACATCCTAAGAAAAACAACAGCAGTAGAGAAAGAGATGGTCTTGATTTTTCACTTTAAATAGATTAAGAAACACCTAGGAAATTAGGTAAAACACACTTCTGGGTGTGTCTAGGTATTTGAAGAGACAATTAGGTCCTGAGGACTCTGACTTTGTTCAATAGATTACTTCCTTGATGGATTCATCATATGATGGCATTATTAGGAAGTGGGAAAAGTCAGAGGTGGGGCTCCTTGGGGGAAGTAGGTCACTGCCCCCACTTCCTATCTGCCATTACATAAGAACCGCTGATGCTACATGTTCCTACCACTATCATGTTTTCAAGGATGTGGGGCCAAGAAACCATGAGCCAAACTCTCTGAAAGTGTGAGCCAAAGTAAATCCTTCTCTAGTTGCTCATGCCAGGTATTCTGTCACAGGGAAGGTAAAAGTAATGAAAAGTGATGCAAAGAAGAATCAGGATTAATTAACAAAATTCTACACAAGAAAACAATAGAGAAATATTTTTAAGTGTGGTGGAAATTTCATTTTGAACTTATAATTCTATGCATAACCGAATTATCATTAGTTGGAAGTGGAATGAGGGGGAAAATAGTGACATCTTGGGCATTTATGTATTCAGGATAATTAGCACTTATGGCCTAAAAAAAAACCCTAGCAAGAAAGAAATTAATAGAGAAGGGTGTTAGAGTACAAGTATGATGCATAAAAGTCAGGGGAGAAAATAGTAGTTCATAAAATGAAAGGTAGGACTCTGTCTCATCCCTTTGCCTATTCACCTAGGCAAACTGACAATGTAGTTTTCATTGACAATGTAAACATGTTCACAAACATACATACACAAATACATTTATATAGAATACTTTTAAATTATTTTTTATAATTTTTTTTAGAATTCCATATGAGTACTGTATTTACACCATTTCCTCCACTTATGGATGTGTCATGTTATATATGCCCATTGAGTATGAATATATGGATTTCTGATTTTTTTTTCTCTTTTTGAGACAGGGTCTTTGTAGCCCCAGTTGTCCTGGAACTCACTATGTAGACCAGGCTGGCCTTGAACTCACAGAGATCCCCCTGCCTCTGCCTCCCAAGTGCTGGGATTAAAGGCATGTACCACCACACCTGGCAGTATTTCCATAGAATAATGGTCTAGGATAGGATTATTGGACTGTAAGAGATGTACATTTAAAATGTTGATAGATTCTGCCAAAATAACTTACCAAACCTTTGCTAATTTGTAATCAGACTAGAGATAAATGAGATGCAATTCTTTAAGGGAGGAAATCTTCAAAGAATAGACTCTGAGAGAATTTGATCGGGGCATATTTTTATCTTATTTTTATTTTTTGGTCTTTTTGAGACAGGGTCTCTCTGTAGCCCCAGCTGGCTTGGAACTTACTGTGTAGACCAGACTGGCCTTGAACTCACAGAGATCTTCCTGCCTCTGCCTCCTGAGTGCTGGGATTAAAGCTGTGTGCCCCATACCCGTTGGAACATATTTTTAAAGAGACAGAAAATATGCAGTCTTTTGAGTGCATATGATGGCTCGTTTGGTCCTCTAGACCACATGGAGGCTAGTTTTCCAAAGGATCCCAAATTAATCAAAAGATTTAGTAAGTCATGAGGTGTTCAGCTATTCATTTAGATCATTCAGTTAAAAGCAGATCATGAAATAAATTCTTATACATAATTTTATTTTTTGCAAGCCAGTATTAATGATGAGCATATTGAAAGTGAGATTCTTGGTTAAAAGTATCTGTATAGAAAAGTACTTGTTGAAAAAAGGCAGTAGAATTTTCACAAAGAAAAATAAAATGCTGATACTACCCAGGTCATGTCATATACAAATTTTCACAGGGTAGTGATAAGAACTCTTAGGGTGTGGTGATGCATGCCTTTAACCCAGCACTTGGGGGGCAAAGGCAGACAGATCTCTGTGAGTTCTGGGCCAGCCTGGTCTACATAGTGAGTTCCAGGACAGCTGGGGCTACAGGGAGACCTCAGAAAGACAAATATATATATGGCTAAGTCTCAGAACAGACAATTGCTTGAGAGCTACAATATACTTGATAAATAGCACATTGTAGCCATGTTTGTCCGAGGTGTCAGACAAGGGAAGGTCTAATTCCTGTGAATGGGAGAAAACAATACAATTTAAGTAGATAATAGACACAATAATATAAAATGACTGAATATTTACTTATATTATCTTTAAAATCATTATTAGTTAAAAGAATAAAATTAAGCACAATTGAAATCTAAGATAGGTGAGAAGACAGTAATAATTTATTGGGTTTCCTTGAATTTATTGGGTTTCCTGAATTTAATGGTCCTGGTCCAAGCAAATTGTACCAATTATATATCGTAGAACCATAACAGCTTTCATATATTGTGATCTGTATAGATTGAGAACAGCCTTGTCCTCAAGGATAGTTTAAGAGAAACAGGAACTTGGGGTCTTAATAGCACCATAATACTAAAAAGGAGTACAGGGCCATTTCTAGAAATTACAGTCTGGAGAGATAAACAAAAAATTGTATACTGGAGGCAGTCCTTTCTCTCTGCAAAATATTAAAGTTCTCTGCTTGTGTGCTCTATGCTGAAGGAAATATGATGATGATAAATAGGGCATAGATCTGCCTGCAAGAAACTCTAGTTTAAATGAATAACAAGTTAAGGAAGTAAAACAAACCCAGAAAAATAGTCATAAATATTCTTGTGTCTTGCTTTTGTTTAAAGATTACAGTACTATAAAATTTCTTACCCATTAAGTCATCTATTTACCAATTATTAAGTGTGTTCTCTGTGCAAGGCACTGTGCTTAGGGGTACAGAGGGAACAGAGATGAGCAAGAAATAAGATCCTGCTTTCAACCAGTTTATGATCAGAGAAAGGTTTATTAAATGTAAAAGTATGTGACGGTGATCAGCTTGTTTTATCTTATTTATAGTCAGTTATAAAGATGTAAATATATTCATTTTTAAAAGAACAATCATGCAGTCCAAATGGATGAAAAAGAATCAGCTGGTAATATTAGCCCATTGTATCACTAGTGTCCTGATTGCTGGATGTTTGTGTTTATGGTAGAGACAATCACCACATGCTTAACAAATTTCATCTCATCTTCCTATTCTGATCACAAGGAAAAGCTATACTTTATTCTCTTTGAAATTAGGTGGGGGACAAGTGACTAGATTTTAGAAAAGGAATGTAAGTGGAAGTAAAACATTTCAAGATCTGGAGCTTAAAAACAGAAACAATGAACAGTAACAAAGTTACACATGGACGGCTTAGAACTAGCAACTTTTCTGCTAGGTATCTCCCAAGAGAAACAAAAGCACATGCCTACAGAAAAACAAGCAAAAGAACCCTCAGGGACTGGGAATTAGCTCAGAAGGGGAGTGCTTGCCTAGCATGTACGAAGTCTTGGGTTCCATCCCTAGCACCATATAAACTGGGTGGGGTGGTGCACACCTGTCATCCCAACTCTGGGGAGACAGAAGCAGTTAGAAGCGTAAAGTCATTCTCAACTCTCCATAGGGTATGAGGCCTGCTTGAGCTACACGAGACCCTGTCTCAAAAAATAAATAAAAATAAAAAAATAAAAAGGACAGCAATAAAAAGAACATTCACTGATGATTTATTCATAAGCTCTCCAGATGTCCCAGAGGGCACAAATTATGCTGAATCATACATTAGAATTTTACGTAGCAGTAAGAATGAAAGAATTACTGTAGCACGCAGTAACATGCACTGCATTTTGAGTGAAGGGAGCTAGACACAAAATATTCCATTAATGATTCCATTAATACAAATTTTAGAAAGAGGCAAAGAAGCCAGAATAGCAGTTTTCTCTTTTTGTGGGTATATTTATTGGAAAGGGGCACAAGAGAAATGTCTATGTTGATGGAAATATTCCTTTTTATTAATCTGCCTGCAGTCTCAAGAGTGAAGGAAATTTAAATATTCACCACACTAAACACTTTTAAACATTTTAATCGATTTTTTTTTGTAATTTTATAGATTCTCCTATGTATGACAACTGAAAACTATGCACACATACATCAAAAGACCCCCTACCTCCCCCAAAAAAAGAAAGAAAAAGAAAAAAGAGACCAGATTATGCAGCATTAAACATGGAAGCCTGAGTCACTACTTGGAAGACAACCGCCTGGAAGAGCTAGCCAAGGTGCACTGGATTTTGTGTAAGCACAAAACAATTCTTTTTTACTTTAAGCTATCTGAGATTTACGGTGCATTTATTATCTCAGCACAGCCTAAACTTTCTTGGATAATACAACATTCATCATCTACAAACCATCAGGCCAGAAACCTGGCTTGGCAGCATACCAATGGAGACTTTATCCTCACAGACTATGTGACATCCAATAATGTCTAAATTCCAATGCCAGCTTACTAAATCACATCAAGGCAAAAACACCATCCCTTCTACAAATTAGCATTTATAGTATCAAGATCACATCTACTGTCTTGGCAGAGACAGATCTTCATGAGAAACCAGACCATACTATAAATCCATTTGATATACTTATTTTCAGAAAAAGAGGGTTAGCTTGATAAGTGAAATGTTCAGTAACATTTGTTCAAGAAAGCCCATGGGTCAGTTCTGTAGTAGGGAGAGTTTTGTCGGTGAGGTCCCAGGACAAGAGCTCCCACACCTAGGCATGTGCTCCAGTGGTCTCAATGGCTCCTTCCTTTTTGACTCTAATCCCATTCTTACACTTTCCTTCTTTAGAAATATTGAAAGATTCTGGCTCTTTAGAACTGTGGCTGGCCTCTAATTCTTTTAAACACCTACTCCTGCCTACTGTCTATTGACTTTGTAGTTTTCCTCTCAAAGAATAATCAGATACTGTGTATTCTATAGAAAGTATAACCAAATACTTTAAAAAATTATTATTTTTAATTTATTCCTGCATGTGTGTAAGTGCATCGGAGTTGTGCAATGCTGGTGGAGTCAGAAGAGGGCATTAGATTCCCTTGGAACTAGAGTTAGGAGGGTTGTTAGCCACCATTGTAGGTGCTGGAAATTGAACCCAGGTCCTCTTCGAGAGCAGCAGGTACTCTTAACTGCTGAGCTATCTCTCCAGCCCCAGAAAGTGTAATCAAATAGTTTTTAAGGTTATTTGAGAGTATCGTGGCAATTATTGAAGACTTGCAGTGAGGAAATTATCAGAGGCTAGAGAAAAAAAGACTCCAGGTCACATGGTAGCGTCATGTTGACAATGTTGTCTGTTAAAATGTGATATAGTTTCTATATCTAATAAACTTATGCATTTCGTTAAAACTTCTAGGTGGAATGTTGACAGTATCAGTAGATTTTTAAATTCCAAATGTGATTAGATATGAAGACATAATTCTCCATTTTAAAGAATTTCAAGTAAATATCACGAATTTAGGACCCTCGTATCAAAAAAAAAGATAACTGCTTCTCATTCCCTGCTTCTCTGGATGGTAAAAGGCTCTGAATCAAGGCATTTTTAAAAGGGAAAATTTAAATACAGGTCCAGCTACAGGAATCTTTGTTGCAGCTGTTCAGAGCTTTAAAACTTTTCTCCCCGTGTCTTTTAGTTGGACAAAGGGGCTTCCAAGCATATGCAAAGCATTTTCCACCAGTTTCCAGACTCAGCCCAAGATAGAAAGTGTTTGTTTCAAGGACTTAGGGTGTGGCTTTTTTCTTTAATCGACTAGATTATAATTTGCTATATGAAAAGACTCCCAAAATTTGAAGTGACTTTCATTGGCAGAAGCATAGTCTGCCTAGTCTGCAAGAGAACACATATCTCTCAGTACATCTGTTTTCAATGTTTAGATGGCAAAAATTTAGATTTGCATTTGTTTGCTTTTTTGAGAGTGTTTATGTAGCCCAGGCTGGACTGGAATTCACTATATAGCCAAAGGAGGCTCCTCCTACCTCCACCTCCTGTGCTCTGGGAGTAGATTACAGGTGTGGGCTATTTATGTCATCCATGCTGGTGATCAAATCCAAGGCCTAGTGCATGCTGGGCAAGCACTCTACCAACTGAGCCATATCCTCAACCCTATGTTTATGTCTTAAAAACAGAAAATATTCATTTAAATAAATCGATGGGGGAAAATTTGAAACTATGGTGCAGCAAATATTGTGCTATATGTGACAACCTTGAAAAGTTTGCTGACTTCACAAAGCGTAGGTGGACATTGAATACTGTAGGAAAAAGAGTTTAAGAGCTTTTCCAATATTTTCCCTGACACCTTCAGTGGTGCCAGAATATTACAAGAACAATCATTTCAACTGGCCATGTATTCAAAGTCTTTGGATTCCACCAAAGTTGTCAGATTAGTTTTTTCCTACCCATTCATTGTGCATCTTCTCTGGAGAAACTTTGGTTTACCTTGTTGATGAATGCTAAAGCCTGACTGACTCGTCCCTCCCTCCCTTTCTTTTTTCCCATCTTTTCTCCCTCCTTTTCTTTGAAAAAGAATCAGCGAAGGTCCAAGAAAGTGTCCAGTCAAGCACTATCATCCCCAGCCTGAGGGAACAGATAACCCATTCAAATGTAATATGTACATTGCCCTTAAACTTAATGGCAATGTGATGAAAAGCTTGTTTATTTTTTTTTTAAATACTGTATGTCTTCTTATACTATATAAATTAAAAATGTGAACAACAGAAAGTTGCTAGTTTTGCAAGAGATTTTTTTTTATGCTGAAGTATAGAAAAATCTCTGGAAGGATTTAATGCCTTCCTGCTCTGGAGTGTCTCTGGATTCTATCCTTCCTTACCTGTGATTATGAGCTTCCCTGAAATGGTCTCTTTGCTACCCATCTATCAGCACCGTCATTTGGCATCAGTGACAATAATTCTGCTCTTCCTAAATTTCTTTAAGTTTCAAGCCTCCATTTAATTGTTATTTAAAAGAAACTTCCTGGGGCTGGAGAGATAGCTCAGCAGTTAAGAGCACTGATTGCTCTTGCAGAGGACCCAGTTTCAATTCCCAGCACCCACATGGCGGATAACAACCATCTGTAACTCCAGTTCCAAGTGATCTGATGTGAGGCCTTCTTCTGACCTCTGTGGACCATGCATGACACGGGCACACTTATACACATGCAGTCAATACACTCATACACATAAAATAAAAGAGTAAAAAAACTAAAAAAGAAACTTCCTGGTTTTAATTGTAATTCTAAAAGGTGTTTCCTTAGCTATTGATATTTTCTGTACCACAAGGTAAACATGTTGACTTTTTATGAGGTATGCAAACTTCATTTGTTATTATATTTAGAAGCAACTTATTGTTACCAATCATATTGTTTGATGATTAAAGTTTGTGTGTGTGTGTGTGTGTGTGTATGTGTGTGCATATGTGTATCTGTACCTGTGCATGTGTGCTTATGTGTGTGGTGCTGGGAATCAAATTCAGAGCCTCCAGCATGTCAGGCAAGTGCTGTACTACTGAGCTACACTCCAGCCCTGAAACATTCTTTTTATCATTAAGTTTTTTTTTGATTGATTGATTTTATTTTTTAATAAATTTTTGCAAATCTCATAAATATATTTTGATTGCATTTAGATCCCCACTCCTATCTGCACCCACTTACTACCCCCACCTAATTTCATGTACTCTATTAGATATATACATATATGTACATACATATGCCTATAGAATCAAACTTGTGTATGTGCTGAGAAGAGGCTGCAGAGTGCTCCTCCCTGAACAGGACACCTGTATCAAACTTCTACCTCCTAAGGCTCAAGGATGATTATGGAATAGGGGCTAGAAAGGCTGTAAGAGCCACAGATGGTAATGATCACAAGGGAACAGTTTTCCAGACAGCTGGGGAATTACTCATATGAACTCACAGCAATGGTGACAGCATGCTCAAGTCTCATGGAAGCTCAAGTTATACAAAATCCCAGCTTGGATATGGGGAGGTAGATGAAAACTCAGCCCTACCTGAGGAACTATTGGCAACTGGTGGCTGTTGGGAGGGGGAGCTTCAGTTCTGTTTAATGGTAGGTTGACCAGGCTCCAGTGGATGGACTCACACTAAAACATGATTTTTAAAAAATAATGTGCATAGAAACATGACAGATTGTTATTTATATTTGGCATTTTAAACACTTTAAACATTTTAGGATTGTCCATGTGTAACACATTTTATTGTCCTCATTTAAAACTTTAGCAATTTTCTTGAAGATCATCAGGTTTTCAGAAATGGATTATTGATGTTAAATAAGCTTGTATTGTTATTTCTGTAATTGCCAGGACAAGCTCATGCTGTTTCTGACCCTCTTTTTGAATTAGAGATCTTAAATAAATTGTGATTATCTTCTTCCTACTCTAGCATTGGACACATTCATTGGGGGTGATAATTTGAACAGGAGAGTTGCGTCTGCTTTCTGGAAGATCTTGGACTTTGAGCAAGAGGTGGTAATTAGGTAACTAGGTTGTCTCTTGGGAAGGGAAAGCATATTTGTATGTGGGAAGAACAAAGTGTCCAGATGTTTGGGTAGCCAGAGACGTAGAGCTGATGCAATTAGTTCTCCAATATCTATTCTTGCCATTTTACATAGTATTAGAACCTCAGCTATTTGCTGGCATTTGCCCAACCTGACATTATGTTATACAAATGTTAGCTGACTCTTGCACACAGCTGTTAGTTTATGACAATAGAAACATATCTTTTCACAACCCCTGTCCCCTCCAGGGTTTCAAATTGGGCTCAGAAGATAGTACTGGTTTACTAAATAATGTAGAAAGAATGAAGACTAGATGATAGAATGGACCCATCTAAACGTAGTAAGTGTCTAGAAATCCAAAGAAATCAGGTTATTACACACAGGGAAACGAACACGAAGATTATAGGGCAGGTCTCCTGCCATGCCAATTAATCACGGACCAAACTCTCCAGCCAGGTCTTAACGTACCACTGCTGTCTGTGCTATGTCCACTAATTCAGTGATGAGCACCTGGCACTAAACTGTGATAGATAGGTCTGCTCAGACATTAGGACTTGGTCAGGCTGAACAACTTGCGCTTTCTCCACACAGTCGGTACAAGAACACAGCCAAATAGGACAGGACGTCCCAGGGCTTCCCAGGCACATCAGGTTGCCTTGCAAACAGCAGGCAGCCTTAGGTTATCACCTGGCCCTCTGGGGGAGAACTGGCAGTCTTGGGCAATGCTTCATTGGCTAATCCAATGAAGAACCTCTTTCTCCACCGCTCCCAACAAAGACTTCTGCCCGACTTGACTAGGCTTTGAGAGAGCAGAGACTGGAGTACAGCCTGGCCATGGAGGTACCCACTAGAGCGCTCTCATCAGCGTGCATGCGCTCTAGCGCGGCAGGCCTGGGAGGGAGGCGCGACCAGGAGCTAACGGCGCCAGCGGAGACTGGAAGTCCTTGTTTCACCGCGCGCTCTCCCGAGGCCCGGCTCTCCCCGGGAGCGCGCACGCGCCGCCTCTCCCCGCCTCCGCCGTGCGCGCTCCGCCCCCTCACGCTGCTGTACGCAGAGCGGCCAACATCCGAGGACTTGGCCCCGAGTAATCCCCGCCGTGACCTTTCCCCTCTCCGCACGCCGAGCGGCCTGCGCCGCAGCCCCGCCGTAGCGTGTCCGCCGCTGCCCGCCCAGGCCCGGGTGTCTCGGATCCGGCCGCCGCGGCTCGTCATGGCGGCCCTCAGCAAGTCCATCCCGCACAACTGCTACGAGATCGGCCACACTTGGCACCCTTCCTGCCGGGTCTCCTTCCTGCAGATCACTTGGGGAGCCCTGGAGGAGTCCCTGAGGATCTATGCCCCCCTGTACCTGGTGAGCCCCGGGCCTGGCGCGGTGTGGAGGATGGGTTCACCCCCCGGGGGAGGGTCGGGGCCGCCTGGGGTCGCCCTCCGTGGGGAGCTTTGGGGTAGCCTGGGAGTCGGGGTGGTCGGCGTGCTGCCATCCCCAGCTTGTGGCAGGGCGAGGATGTGCGCCCAACTTTGCAGCTCTAGTGTAGGGCACAGCCCAGCCAGGGACGTCTCTCGGTTTCGGATGGAGAGGTGGTGTCTATCAGTAAGATGACGAATGGCTGCAGTCTCTCCTCATCCCCGGTGATCCCCTTCTAGTAGGAGCAGGGTGTATTTCCCCCTAGTCCAGTGCCACAGATCTTGTCTCAGTTTGCAATGATAGGGTTGTGACTTGAGGGTTTGGCAAGTTCTCAGAGTGGACTCCTGGTTTGAGGTTTTCTGTGGTGATTTAGAGTGGTTTTAGTCTTTGAATCAGAGAAGGTGTTAGGAGATCCGATTTATGGCGCTTAGGTCATTTTATTACACAGGTTTCCATGCACTGCAGTTACAAGAGACTTTTTGGAAACGTACCTGTAACCTGTAACTTCCCGACCAAGAACTGTTAAAAGATGTTCTTGCCTCAATATTGCCACTATGTTCTTCAGTAACCACATCCAGGGCATTAAAGATATATTACTCTGACCAGTGAAATTATAATTTTCTTGACTGTAAAGTCTATGTACTAAGAAGGCAGGTGGGTTTTTGTATGTTTCTTAAAAGTTTCATTTAATATTCAATTGGTGATCCAGCCCTATTTCTCACTGAACTTATAGCTTGGATCAATAATATCCCTGATTTCTCTGACAGTGGGGTGTGGTTATGTGTGTAACTTCTTGAAGTCTGATGAGGGTTATGGTTCTGTATGTAACTTTATGAAATCTAAAGAGTAGCTTTCCCCCTTAGCAGCTTGCATAGTATCCTTTAGCTCTATGAGAGCTAGTCTTCAGGGAGGAGGCTTCCGTGTGGGTTCCTGCTCCATTGCACCAAGTCCTGTGTCTGAAGTGTGTCCTGTCTTCATCAGTAGGGTCTTACCTTCAAGCTCTGGGGAGTAATTAAGGGCTGTGGCAATAGCCTGTGTCATTTTGTGAGTCTGTTGGATTACTCTTTGACCAACACCCCAGAGGGAGGTTTCTCCTGTCTGGCACTGTGTTCTTTGTTAAATAAAGCCTTCAGGTATACACATGCGCTAATGTTCAGATAGTGTATGTGTATTTTTCAGGGGATTTTTTTTTTTTTGATATAATACATTTTGCTCTGGCTTTTTTTTTTTTTCTTGCCACCTAAGCTTTATTTATCTCTCCTGTCTCTCTAGAACACAGGAAAAGATAATTGACTCCCTCTGAGAATTCAGAAACCGAGTTTCAGTTTTGTCAAGAATGACCTTTAATGTATATTAGGAAAATCCCAGGGATCAGCTTAAAATGGGGTTTCTGATTCAGTAGGTCTTGGTGGGGCTGGAGAGTGCATTTCTAACTAACTCTAGGGCAATATTTATCAGGGAATCCCACTTTCAGTACTAAGGATGTAGTGTAGAGGCCAGTAATAGACTTATTATTGTAATTGGACATTTCTTCCTTGATTGACTTTGGCAAAGACTACTGTTACTAGAAACTACTGTCTTAGACTTGCTAGATAAGAATTCTACCATTGAACTCTTTGAACTCTTGATGCATTCAGCACTACAAAAAGATTATTCCTGGGCAGGGGATACAACTTAGTGGTAGAGCCTTTCCTTCACAAGTGTGGGGCCCTGAGTTCTATTTCCTTCATCTCTGAGCCCTGCCTGCCCCTCCTCTCCCTCAAGCAAAGAAAGCAAAACAAAACTAGCCAAATCAGTTCGTTCAAAGATTGGTCTAGGCCTCAAGTATTAAGAGCTCAGTGAGAAGAAAGTTCATTCTATGCAGTTTCTCCTTCTGAGAATCCATAACATCATTCAGTTCATTCAAAAAGTGGCTCTGAATTGCCTGCTGTTTGTTATGTCTATAGTTCAGACAATTTGTTACTTATGTTCTGTGATAGGGAAATGCAGGTCAATAAGCATGTCTCCTGTTTTATCAAGGCAGGATTGGAGGGGGTTCAGAACAGACTTGCTTGACTATTCTGTTTCCAAATAGATTACATACTTTTTGATAACAAATTCCCTATTTATGTAGCTTTATATCTTTTATGGTTGTGTATTTTGAATACTGGGTTGCTGCTTATCAGTGATTGTGAAATAAAATTAATGAAGACTCATATTTTAAGTGAAATAGAAGAGATTAGAAAATGTTAGTACATTGTAGACCCCTTGTCTGATCCTCCTGCCTCTACCTCCCAGGTGCAGGGATTAGAGGTGTGCACCCCTTATGCAGTGCTGGGGATCACGCTCCAGAGTCTTGTACATTCTTGGTGGGTACTCTACCAACTGAACTATGTGCCCAACTCATAATGGATCTTGAATATGCACTTCTTTGTTTCTCTTTCTCAAGTGGCACTTAGGAGTGATGTTCATTGGGGTGACTAGAGAAGGCTTCTTGGAGAAAGTAGAATTTGACTTTGGCCTTGAAAATAAGATTGGACTTGGATTCATGGTGCAGATGTGTATGGAGTGCCTGTTAACAGAGGGTAGGTGATAGTGTGATTTGAGGGAGAACTCCGATTTTGTAAAAGAAACAATATGTTCATTATGTAAAATAAAAGGTTTGTGTACAAAAGTTGGGAACTGTAACTTCCGTTATTGAACATGTTTGTGTTTTTTCACTTCATAGTTTTATCTTGTGATTATCTTAAGACTACGTTTATCTTAAGATTATCCCCAATTCATGAGTGAGAAAATGGAAGATTAGAGATATTAACTGCTTTTATGAGAGTTGAGCTAGTAAGGAAAAAAGATGGAGTCAGTCCTTGTTTTCTGATTGAGTGTCAGACTGAAGGTCGGGCTAAAGGAATAATTGGGGGGTAGTTTTCAGCCCAGAGGTTATAAGAACTCATGCTGCTGAATGAGGAAGACTTTGATAACCCTGTCTAGGCAGGGTTGGGAGGACTGTTGGGGTCCATGCAGTAGATGCACCAAGTAAGTGGTGGAGAGCTAGGGTGCCTGTGGATTCTACCAGCAGTTTACTAGCACGATGATCCAAGCCAAGTGACTTCAGCTCTTTGTGCCTCAGTTTCTATTTCACTAGAAGATGATTATGTGTGGTTTAGGGTTGTTGTTGGACTTACAGTGTGGTCACTGTGTAGCTAGCAGTTGCACACAGTCAGGTCCTAATAAAGTGGTGTTGCTATTGAAATAGTTCATTGTAGTCTGTCTCTGTCTCCTATTCGTGGGGGTAGCTTGTATTCTAGCACTGTATATTAATGTCCGAATGAGTGCAAATATGAATGAATGAACTTATGAATGGTTCAGGAGTACGGAGATAATTTGGTATGCTTGCCAGAGAAAATGAAAGGGCAGTTTTAGAGGCGTTCACTAGAAGAATAAACAGGACATGAATACTGGGAGAGCAGTTCCTTAGCAGTACTTGCCACTGTTGCTAGAAATGGAGACGTTCTGAAGGGAAGCTGATGGGGGCACAAGGGGAGGTTTAATAAGGGGTGTTTTCTGGAAACCGTAAAATGTGCCTTCCATATTTGCTTTTCATTTGCGATATGAGCTGCATTGAATGGATTCCTTCCTATCACATTACCCTCTTGTTCTGCTCCTTGGCTTACACATCTTTTCATCCTCACATCCACAACTATTCTTTGTATTTATCTTCTGCTTGAAAAATTCTGAAATGTAGATGTACTTTTTTGTAAAAATTTTTTAATTTTTTAATTTTTTTAATTAAAAAAAGCAT
>NW_008347536.1:2199761-2200044 GCF_000622305.1 Nannospalax galili | reverse complement strand
GTGGATTCATTTGTAGTTTTTTAAGAGTTCTCTATACTGCTTTCCATAGGGGTTGAACAAGTTTGCAGTTCCACCAGCAGTGGATGAGTGTTCCCCTTTCCCCACATCCTCTCCAACATTTGGTATCATTTGTTTTCTTGATCTTAGCCAGACTGACTGGGGTAAGGTGAAATCTTAGAGTGGTTTTAATTTGCACATCCCTGATTATTAGTGATGTTGAACATATTTTAAAATGTTTCATAGCCATCTTTACTTCTTCTTTTGAAAACTTTCTGTTCAGCTT
>NW_008347536.1:2192043-2196123 GCF_000622305.1 Nannospalax galili | reverse complement strand
TTTTTTTGAACTTTATGTGTCTTTGTGGTTTACTTTTTGAGTATGAAGAGTTGGTTCTTCTAAGCTTCTCTGGTTCTCTTTTGATTTTATATTGTCGTGGCCGGATTGATTTTGTCTTCAGGAGTTCCACAGTGGCCCAATTCCAATGTGGGTCAGAAGTTTTCAGACTTTCTCCTTAGGTCTGGATTCTTCTAAGAATGATTTTGGCCTCAGGAATTTGGGTGTTGGACTGACCTGAGATCCTGGCAGTGGCCATGCCACGCAGGGATGCAAAGGCAGATGGGGTGGGAACAAGCCCCAAGATTTCCCAGAGAGTGGATTGAGTAGCTGGGTTGTACTGGATGCAAAGGATCAGGGAGAGGAACGGAACGGTAAGCCTTGGAGCCCTAGAAAGAGGCTGTCAGCCCCAGCAAGAGGCTGGCAGGTGTTGCAGGACCAGGGAAGTAGAGGGAGGTGAGGGCGGGGTCCGTTCCAGAAGCGGTGCCCCTGGGGCCCAAGAAAGGCACTAAGGTGGTCTGGGTGAGAAGGGTCAGGAACCATTATTGGTTACTCCGTGTCTGGGGCCCCAAGTCTAGGGATGGCGCAGGTCCCAAACTAGGAGTAGCGAACAGCGGGGGAGATGGAAGGGTGAATGTGGCTTGGGGAGTCAAGGCGCGGAGGGCTGCGCTATAGGCCTACCCCAAGAGGCCTGAGGATAGGAGTGCAGGCTAGGAGAGTTAGCCGGTGGTGCAGGTCCAGGGACGCAGAGAGAAGTGAGGGTGAGGCCAGGACCAGAAGCGGGTGCTCCTGGGGCCCAAGAGAGGCACTCAGTTGGTCTGGGTGAGAAGGATCAGGAAGCAGTATTGGTTCCCCAGGTATCTGGGGCCCCAAGACTAGGAATGGCACAGGTCCCAAACTGGGAGTAGCGAACAGCGGGGGAGATGGAAGGGTGAATGTGACTTGGGGAGTCAAGGCAGAGAGGGCTGCGCTATAGACTTACCCCAAGAGGCCTGAGGATAGGCGTCTGTACTTTTCTTTTTTATTCTGATGATCAACTTATAATTAAATTATAAAGGAATACTAAAATGCTGATTTTTGATTCAGTGATTTAATATAATAATTGATAAAGAGGATGAAATGTTCCAGAATGTTTCTTTTTTTAAAATTTAAGTAATTAATTAATTTTTTATTTTATATGTATGTGTATTGCCTGAATGTATGTAAGTGCATCCGTGTCATGCCATGCCTAAAGAGGACAGAAAAAAAGTGTCGGATTCCTTGGAACTGGAGTTACGAACGGTTGTTAGCTGCCATGTGGGTGCTATGATTTGAACTTGGGTCTTCTCCAAGAACAGCCAGCCTCTTAATCACTGAGCCATCTCTCCAGCCCCTCCAGAATATTTCTTAACTACTCATTTCATGTTAGTTCTGGAAAACCATGTAATGTTTCCTTCCGTAAGAACTATCTCATGGTCAGTCCTTTTGCTTGACAACTGAAAAATGTTAACCTATTCAGCCTAGCTGTAAACACACACACACACACACACACACACACACACACACACTCTCTTCTACATTACACATATGAGTCTGCTTATTTTGTGTAACATTTCATTTTATTTGCATTGAATAAATTTGTGTATATGTACTGTTGTGTGTATGTACCCCATTTTCCTAGTCTGTCTATTGATGGCCATCTATGTTGGTTCTGTATCTTGGCTGTTAATGATAGTACAACCTGGATAAGCGTCTCTGTTGTGTGCTGCTTGTGAATCCGTTGGATATATACCCAGGAGTGGTATAGCTGGATCATATGATAGTTCTATTTTTAGTTTTTTTGAGGCACCTTCATATTACCTGCATAGTGGCTGCATAAATTTAAATTCCTACAAGCAGTGTATAAGTGTTTATCTTTTCCCACATCCTTACCAGCATTTGTTGTCATTTGTCTTTTTTTTTTTTTTTTTTTTTTGGTCTTTTTGAGACAGGGTCTCCCTGTAGCCCCAGCTGTCCTGGAACTCACAATGTAGACCAGGCTGGCCTGGAACTCACAGAGATCTTCCTGCCTCTGCCTCCCAAGTGCTGGGACTGAAGGCATGCGCCACCACACGCCGGGCATTTGTCTTTTTTTTTTTTTAAAGTATTTTATTTATTATTTTTACTTTATGTGAATGAGTATATTGACTGCATGTATGTAAGTGCACTTGTGCCATGCAGTGCCCGTGGAAGTCAGAAGAGAGCGTCAGATCCCCTGGAACTAGAGTTACAGATGGTTGTGGGTGCTGGAAACTCAACCCGGGTCCTCTGCAAGAGGAGCCAGTGCTTTTAACCACTGAGCTGTCTCTCCAGTCCCTCATTTGTCTTCTTGATGATAACCTTTCTGACTGGTGAGGTGTGCTCTCAAGGTAGTTTTTAGTTACATTTTTCTGATGGCTTAGGATGTTGAACAGTATATATATATGTATGTAATTGATATTTCTTTCTTGGAGAATTGTCTGTTCAGTCATTAGTTTATTTGTTGATTGGATTATTTGTTGTTTTTTTTTTTTTTCTTCCTGGATTGTTGGTATTAGTTGCCTATAGCATAGATGTTGGTAAAGGATTTCTTGTATCCTTTAGCCTCTGTTGGCTCTTCCTCCTTTGCAGTGAGGAAGCATTTTAATCTTAGGTAACCCTACGTGGCAGTTCTTCGTATTATTTAAGGTGCTATTGTACACCTACTCAAAAAGTCCTCGCTTATGCTTGTTTCCTGACATGTTTTGTGTGGTTTTTCGTTTTTTTTCCAATGTATGTTTTTTACATCTTTGTCAAAAGTTACTTACTTGTGTGGGTTTGCTTCCGAGTCCCATATTGTAACTTGCCATTTTGGTTACCATGGCTCTGTAGTATTGAGATCAGGTGTTGTGATAGCTTTGACATTTCTGGCATTGTTTTACTGTTTAGGATTTCTTGCTGTTTGGGGTCTTTTGTTCTTCCATTACGAATAGTAGAATTGTTTGTTCTAATTTTGTGAAAAATGCCATTGGAAGTTTGATGGGGATTGAATTGGGGATTGAATTGAATCTGTAGATTACTTTGGCGATATATTTTCACCATCTTAATTCCAGTTCATGAAGATGGAAGATCTGTCTCTGTGTCTTTTTCACTTTCTTTCTTCAGTGTCATAGAGGTCTTCCACCTCCTTGGTTAGGTTTAGTTCTAGTTTTTTTTTTTTTTTTAAACAGGGTCTAATGTATCTCAGGCTGGCCTCAAACTTGGTTTAAAACTGAAGATGACCTTGACTTTTTTTTTTTTTTTCCTGGTTTAAAAAATTTTTTTTCAATAACTACATGATTATAAGAAGTATTTCATTACAGCTTTAGCATATTCAGTAACACACTCCAGAGCAAAAGTAAATATCTTTCACAAGTGGCTTTAAGGTTCTAGGATCACTATTGAATTAATACAGTTATACAATATTGAACTCAGTATAAGCCCTGTAAGTCATAAAATTGAATGAGTTTTTAACCTATAAAAAGATCTCCATTTCATTTTAGAATGTATTGTCCCTTACAGAAAGACACATTGTTTTTGCTACTAATGCTGAGATGTTGGCACATGCATCTCTAATCTGTATGTTTCTGATTATTACTAGTCATAGTCAGTTATACTTGGATCCTTGGTGCCTGTGTATGTCTGTAAAGTCATCGGGTATATTTCAATGGTAATGTTTATCACCTCTACTAATTAACATGATGTAAATTTCCATGCTTCCTCCTCAAATATACATTTTAAAAAAATTTGTTGATTTTTTTTTTTGTGTGGGTGTGTGTATGTCACACAAAACATCCCAAACCATCTTATTCAATTGTACACCCACTTCCCAGATGGTACCTCTCATAGTCTCCCTCTCCCCACTAGAGCCCTTATACTCTGATATCCCTGCTACTCTCTGGATCTCTGTCTGCTGTGTTGTTGGCACCCCAGCCGTTCCCCACTACTGGTCCATCTGGTGAATCTAGTCAGCCTCTCTGGAGGTCTTTGTTTTAGGAGGGTCAGCTGTTCCTCATCTAGCAGCAATCAGTTGTCAATATTCCTTTAGATAAGATTGGGGTCTGCTGT
>NW_008347536.1:2191276-2191905 GCF_000622305.1 Nannospalax galili | reverse complement strand
ATATTGGCCCCTTTAATCTTTGGTTATACTTTCCTTTTGGGTGTTTAAGGCCACATAGTTATCCCAGATAAACCAATTGATTTTTACTCTTATGATCATTTGAGATCTGTTCCTCAGGGGTCACATGGGCTTGGGAGAAGCCCCTGGCTCCTTTCTTTTAGGTTTTACCAGTTCTGCCTATGTGAAGATAAGTCATAGGTCATACTCAACCATGGCTGGCTTTGCTTGGAAGCATGAAGGAAATATTTCCTATGTGTTGACCCTCCTCTTTGTAGACTGGACACTGGTTCAAGTCCATCTCGTGGGGTCTCCATGCCATCCTTGATCAAGAGGACAGGTGACTCACCATAGTTACAGGACATTTTGAGAAATGCTCCATAGTCCCCTGGAACTTAGTTGACCTTGGAGGGCAAGGAGCAAAAAGTGTCCTTTATGTCCCTCTGACCAAACTAGTATAGGCCTCAAAGTATGTTGGTTAAACATCCAAAATGGTTAGTTCCACCAGTCTGGTACTTTTAATTACTGTGTGTCATGTCGATAAATCTTGGGCAAAGACGAATTGTTCTCAAATAAACCTTACCTAGACATATATTTCTTGATCTGGTATGTATAATTTGTCAGTAGGTTGT
>NW_008347536.1:2189588-2190808 GCF_000622305.1 Nannospalax galili | reverse complement strand
CTCTGTGTTACTTCACTTAGTATAAAAGTTTCTAGTTCTATCTATTTACCTGCAAAGTTCATGATTTCTTCTTTCTTTACTGCTGAGTAAAACTCCATTGTATAAATGAACCACATTTTCATTATCCACTCATCAATGGAGGGACAGTTAGGTTGCTTCCATCTCTTAGCTATTGTGAAAAGAGCAGCAACAAACATGGAGTGTCTCTGCAATCGGATGAGTTCTTTGGATATATGCCAAGGAGTAGTATAAGTGGTTAAATGGTAGGTTCATTTGTAGTTTTTTAAGAGTTCTTCACACTGCTTTCCATAGGGCTTGAACAAGCTTGTAGTCCTACCAGCAGTAGATGAGTGTTCCCCTTTCCCCACATCCTCTCCAACATTTGGTATCATTTGTTCTCTTTATCTTAGCCAGTCTGACTGGGGTAAGATGAAATCTTAAAGTGGTTTTAATTTGCATTTCCCTAATTATTAGTGATGTTGAACATCTTTTAAGATGCTTCATAGCCATCTTTACTTCTTCTTTTGAGAACTCTCTGTTCAGCTCCTTAGCCCATTTTTAATTGGGTTACTTCTTGTCTTTATTCTCTGTTTTTTGAGTTTTTTATATATTCTGGTTGTTAATCCTCTGTCAGATGTGTCGCTGGTGAAGATTTTGTCCCATTCTGTGGATTTTCTGTTTGCTTCCCTGGTTCCCTCCTTTGATGTACAGAAGCTTTTTAGTTTAATAAGGTCCCATTTGTTAATTCTTGCCCTGGTTTCCTGAGCAATTGATGTCCGGTTATAAAATCCTTTTCTACGCCTATATCTTTTAGGTTTTTCCCAAAGTTTTCTTCTAACAGTTTCAGAGTTTCAGTCTTTACATTGAGGTCTTTGCTCCATTTGGAATTGACTTTTGTGCAGGGTGAAAGATAGGGGTTTAGTTTCATTCTTCTACAGGTGGAGATCCAGTTTTCCTCCAGTCAATATTTTTGCCTCCTTTGTCAAATATCAGGTGGCTGAAATTGCACGTATGCATATTTGGATCTTCAGTTTTGTTCCATTGGTCTATGGGTCTATTTTTGTGCCAGTACCATGTTGATTTTATGACTATAGCTCTATAATACAGTTTAAAATCTGATATAGTTTCCCCATAGCATTGCTCTTACTGCTCAGGGTTGCTTTGTCTATTCAAGGTCTTTTGTGCTTCCATATGAATCTTAGGATGGTTTTTCCAATTCT
>NW_008347536.1:2188354-2189478 GCF_000622305.1 Nannospalax galili | reverse complement strand
TTTCTTGTTATTGGTATATAGAAAGGCTACAGACTTTCGTAGGTTAATTTTGTAACCTGCCACTTTACTGAACGTGTTATTAATTTCTAGGAGTTTGTGCGTGGAATTTTTGTGTCTCTTAGATATAATATCATATCATCTTCAAAAGGGATAATTTAATCTCTTCTTTTCCAATTATTACTCTTTTAATTTCATGCTCTTGTCTTATTGCTCTTGCAAGAGTTTCAAGCACTATGGTAAAGAGAAGTGGAGATAGTGAACAGCCTTGTCTGGTTCCTGATTGCAATGGGAATGATTCTAGTTTTTCTCCATTTAGAATGATATTGGCTGTGGGTTAGTTATATATGGCTTTAATTATGTTGAGGTATGTTCTCTAGAACTTTAAACACAAAAGCATGTTGAATTTTGTCAAAGGCCTTCTCTGCATCTATTGAAATGACCATGTGGTTCTTGTCGTTGAGCCCATTTATGTCTTGTCTTTGAGCCCATTTATATGATTTATGATGTTTATTGACTTATGTATATTGAACCATCCCTGCATCTCTGGGATAAAGCCGACTTACTTGATCATGGTGGATGATCTTTTTTATGTGTTTCTGTATGCAGTTTGCAAGTATCCTCAGAATTTTTTCATCTATGTTCATTAAGGATATGGGTCTATAAGGTTTCTTTTTTGGTTTCTTTACCTGGCTTTGGTATTAGACTAGCTTCATGGAAGGCATTTAGAAGATCTACCTCCATTTCTATCTTTTTGTATAAATTAAATAGTATTGGATTTAGATGTTCTTTAAATGTCTGATAGAATTCTGTTGTAAATCCATCTGGTCCTGGGCTTTTTTTAGTCGAGTGGTTTTATATTACTGTTTCAATTTCTTTTTGTGCTATGGGTCTGTTTAAGCTGTTAATCTCTTCTTGGTTTAGTTTTGGTGGTTCCCATGCCTTTAGATATCCGTCTGTTTCTTTTAGGTTTTCAAATTTAGTAGCATATAGGTTTTTAAAGTATTCCTTTATAGTGTTATGTGTCTTTCTGGTGTCTGTTGTGATGTTTCCCCTTTCGTCTGTGATTTTGTTGATTTGGAGGTGCTCTTTCCTTTTGTTTAACTGGGCTAGCCGTCTGTCAATGC
>NW_008347536.1:2173555-2188155 GCF_000622305.1 Nannospalax galili | reverse complement strand
GGCACTTAGAGCTATAAACTTCCCTCTAAGGACAGCTTTCAGCATGTCCCAGAGGTTTTGTTGTGTTGTATTGTCTTTTTCATTAAGTTCCAGGAATACTTTTATTTTTTAATTTCTCTTTTGACCCATTCATCATTTAGGTGTGTGTTGTTTAATTTTCGTGTGTTTCTGTGGTGATTAGTGTTTCTTCTGTTGTTGATTGTAAGCTTTATTCCATTGTGGTCTGATAGGATGCATTGAATTATTTCAGTCTTTTTGTATTTGTTGAGGTTTGTTTTGTGCCCCAGTATATGGTCGATTTTGGAGAAGGTTCCATGGGGTGCTGAGTAGAAAGTATATCCTTTGGTGCTTGGGTAGAACACATGGAATTATTTCAATCTTTTTGTATTTGCTGAGCTTTGTTGTTTGTGGAATACTCAGTTAAGTCCATTTGATATATGGTTTTGTTTAATTCAGATGTCTCTCTGTTACGTCTCTGGCCTGTTCGCCTATCTAATGGAGAGAGTAGGGTATTGAAGTCCCCTACTATTAATGAGTTGGGGTTAATTTGGGACTCAAAGTCCTGTAGTATTTTTTTTATGAAGTTGGGTGCACCAGAGTTTGGTGAATATATGTTCATGATTGTAAGAAGTGGCCCTCTTTGTCTCTTCTGATTAGTTTTAAAGTCTGTTCTGTCAGATATTAGAATTGCAATGCCTGCTTTTTTCTTATTACCATTCGCTTGGTATATTTTTTTCCATCCTTTCACTTCAGCTAGCGTCTGTCCTTGAAAGTGAGAGGAGTTTCTTGCAGACAGCAAAAAACTGGCTTTGTTTCTTCATTCGTTCACCTAGTCTGTGTCTTTTGACTGGGGAGTTCAGTCATTAATATTTAAAGTTATTAATGAAAGATGAGTTTTGAATCCTGTCATTTTTATTTCTGTTTACATTCTTGATATAGCTATACTTTTCTACAGTTATACTGTCATTGAATTTCTTTCTGCAACCCCTTTGGTATAGTCATTCCTTTCTTCAGCTCTTTGTAATCCTTCCAGAACTCTGTGAAGGGCTGGTTTTGTGGACATGCATTCCTTCAGCCTATTTATGTCATGAAAGATTTTTCTTTCCCCTTTGACTATAATAGACATTTTGGCTGAGTATAGTAATCTGGTTTGGCATCTGTGGTCATTTAAAACTGGGAATACTTTGGTTCTGGCTCTTCTGCCTTTCATACTTTGCACTGAAAAGTCAGCTGTAATCCTAATTGTTTTCCTTTATATGTGACTTGCTGTTTCTCTTTTGCAGCTTTCAGTGTTGTGTCTTTGTTTTGTATGTTTAGTGATTTTACTGTGATGTGCTATGGGGAGTTTCTTTTCTGGTCTTGTCTGGTGTTCTATATGCTTCTTGTATTTGTATGGGCATGTCTTTCTTTAATTTTAGGAAATTTTCTTCCACGATTCTGTTGAAGATGTGGTCCATGCCATTATATTGGGATTCTTCTCCTTCCTGTATTATTTGTAAGTTTGGCCTTTTTATGGTGTCACATAATTCCTGCATATTCCATTCTTGTGATTTCTTAAATTTTTCATAATCTTTGCTTAAGTGGTCTAGTTCGTCCACTTTATCTTCCAGTCTTGTTATTCTGTTTTCCATTTTGTTCATCCTATTGGCGAGACTTTCTCCTGTTGTTTCTAGTTGGCTTACTGAATGTTTCACTTCCTTCTTCCTTTCAGCCTGAGTATTTTTCAATATTTCTAGCTCTTTTCTGAATTCATTCCGAAGTTTATCCCTGTCTTCCTTCAGTTCTTTGATTTCTTTGTTCGTATGTTCTTTAAATTCACTGAATTGTTTTATTATGTTTGTAATTGTTCTTTTGAGTTCCATGTCCTGCATCATGGGGGTTCTCATTGTACTCCTCTACAGGACTATTGGTATTTGGTGGGGATATTTTAGTTTGGTTTTTCATGTTATTATTTTTTCTCTGTGATTTTGACATGTGAATTTCTTTTGTAGTTTCTGATTCTTGTGTGAGACTCAAGCCTCCAAGTTTAGGTCTGATTCTTTTTGTGAACTTTATGTGTCTTTGTGCTTTACTTTTGGGGCATGAAAAGCTGGTTCCTGTAAGCTTCCAGTTCTCTCTTTTGATTTTATATTGGAGTGGCCAGATTGCTTTTGTCTTCAGGGAATCCCACAGAGGCCCAACTCAGATGAGGATCACGTGCTCTCAGGCTTTCTCCTAAGTTCTGGATCCCTCCAGAAAAGATTTTGGCCTCAGGAGTTTGGGGATTGGACTGGCCTGGGTGCCGGGCCCTTGAAAGATGTTGCTCTAGGCAGTTGGTGGTCGTGCCACCCAGAGATCCAAAGGAAGATGGGGGCGGGAAGCAGCCCCAAGGGCTCCTGGGGACTGCACTGAGGAGCTGGGTTGTCCTGGATGCAGAGGATCAGGAAGTGGAAAGGTTATCCCTGGCGTCCAGGAAAGCACCTTGTGGGTTGTGCAGCTCAGGGCAGCAGAGGTAGGTGAGGGCGGGCCCAAGAGGGCTCCTGGAGTCAGGAGAAAGAACTGGATTAATCTGGATGCAGAGGATCAGGAAGCAATGGTTGTTCCCCTGGTGTGCCAAGACAAGGAATGGGACAGGTCCCAGGCTAGAAGTTGAGACCAGTAGGGGATATGGGAGGGTTAATGAGGCTGGGAGAGTCAAGACATGGAGGGCACAATTGACTTACCATTGAGAGAGGCCTGCGTGTCGAGCAGGCTCAGGGAAGCAGGACCTTGACTTTTTGATCCTCGAGCCTGGTATAGATGTCCTTGACTTTTTGATCCTCAAACTTGGTATATAACTGAAGATGACCTTGACTTTTTGATCCTCCTGCCTCTGCCTACTGAGCGCTGGGATTATTGGCATGCACTCCTGCCTGGTTTATATGGTGCTTGGGATTGAACCCAGGGCTTTGTGTGTGCGAGGCAAGTACTCCGTCAACTGAGCTATATCATACCCTGTCACATGAATGGGATTTTTTTTCTCATTGATTTCTTTTCCTTCATTGTTGGTTCTCTTTCTTCATTATTTAGAAAAGCCTCTGATATGTTGATTTTGTATCCTGATAGTTTGCTGAAAGTGTTTATAAATTCTAAGAGTTTTCTGGTTGAGTGTTTAGTATCTTAAGTACAGGATCATGTTACTTGTAAAAACAGGTAATTTGACTTCTTTTTTCCTATTTGTATCCTTTTCTTCTTTTTCTTGTCTTACTGCTGTGGGTAAGACTTCAAGGCTTTACTATACTGACTATAGTGAAGAGTGGACACCTGTTTTTTGGACTTGATTTCAGAAGAAATGTCTATTTTTTCCCCAGACGGTATAAAATTGACTGTAGATTTATCATATATAGCCTTTATTATATTGTGGTATGTTCCTTTTATTTTTCAGTTCTGTTCTTTAGGGTTTTATCATTAAAGAATGTTGAAACATCCTTTGCTAAAGGTATTTCCTTCATTTATTAGCTGACCATATGATTTGTTTCTAACTCTATTTATATATTATACTATATTTATTGATTTGGATTTGATGTACTGTCTTCTCCTCCCTGAAATGAAACTAACTTGATTGCTGTGTATAGTCTTAATATATTCTTGAGTTTGGTTTGGAAGTATTTTATTGAGAATTTTGTGTTGATTTTTTTTTTATCAAGGATACTAGTCTATAGTATTAGCTATCCCACCAACCTGTTACCAGTTTTTGTTATGTTCTTACCTGGTTTTCATATTAGTCTATAGTGTTAGCTATCACACCAACCTGTTACTAGTTTTTTGTTATGTTCTTATCTGGTTTTTATATCATGGTGATACTGGCTTTATAGAATGAGTCTGGCAGTGTTTCTTCCCTTTCTATTTTATGGCCTGACAGTGTTGTCCCTGAGACAAACCCAGGATCTTGAGGGACATCATTAAGTTGTGATTATTTTTTTGAGATTTCTCTGACTTTTTAATGAGAGCACTCATACCTAAAATTTTCTTTTTGGAATAGCCCTACCTAAGTCCCAAAGGTTCTGATAAGCTGTGCTTTTATTTTCATTTGATTTTATGAATTTTTTTTCATTTTCTCCCCATTCCTTCAATAATCTAGTGTTCATGAAATAGCATATTGTTCAGTTTCCAAGTATTTGTGTAGTTCCTGTTGCTCTTGTTTTACTCTAGTTGCTCTAGTTTTACTCCCTTATGATCTGATAAGATACAGCAAATTACTTCATTACCTTGGTAATTGTTAAGACTTGCTTTGTGAGTTAGTGTGATAGCTCAGTGGGTAAAGGTGCTTGCTGCCAAACCTGATGACCTGACCTTTATTCTTAGAACCCCTATGAATCTCTCAAGCTGTCCTCTGACAGCTACACATACACACACACACACACACACACACACACACACACACACACAGAGTTAAAAAAAAATTGCTCTGTGGCCTAAAATGAAATCTATTTAGAGAAAATTCCATGGCTGCAGAGAGGAATGTATATTCCATATCTGTTGGATTTAATATTCTGTAGATATTTGTTAAGTTGATTTATCGGTGGTGTAGTTTAACTTTATCTCTGTAATTTCTTCATTTATTTTTAATTTGGATGATATATCCAAAGACAAGGATGTGATATTCAAGTCACCTACTGTTATTGCAGTGGGACCTGTCTGACCCTTTATGGCCATTAGTGTTTCTTTTATGGAAATGGGAATCCCAACTTTCAATGCACAAGTATTTACACTTTTATATCTTGTTGAATTATTCTCTTTATTAATATGTAGCACCCTTCTTTTTCTCTTCTGGTTAATTCTGGACTGAACACTGATTTGCCAGGTATCAGAACACCTATCTAGCTTGTTTTTGGCTTCCATTCACTTAATAGATTGGGGCATCCTTTGACTCTCAGTCTGTGGGTGTCTTTGCCAGTTGGTTGTATTTCTTGGAAACAACAGATTTTTTTTTTTTGGTCTTTTTGAGACAGGGTCCCCTGTAGTGCCAGCTGGCCTGAAACTCACTGTGTAAACCAGGCTGGCCTTGAACTCACAGAGATCTGCCTGCCTCTGCCTTCCGAGTGCTGGGATCAAAGGTGTGTGCCACCATGCCTGGCTGGATCTTATTTTTAAATCCTGTCAGGTAGACTGCATCTCTTTACTGGTGAGTTAAAGCCATTTGCTTTTAAGGTTATTACTGAGAGAGTTTTGCTAAGATGTATTGTTGTTGGTTGTTTTTTGTGCCTGTTTTGGATTGTTGTTTGCTCTTTTTCTCTTATGATAGTCTGGGTTTGCTGGTTTACTGTGTTGGACATAGTGAATTCTTTCCTTGCTTCCAAGAAGTTTATAGTCTTTCCTGTGTTTTTGTCTTTCTTTCTCCTCCATGTACAGTATTCCTGAAGTATCTTCTGCTGTGTTGGTTTTGTGGTCATGGATTACCTTCGTTTGTGCTTATCTTGAGATTTCCTAATTTCTCTGTTCATTTAAAAAAATATTTTTATTTTATGTGTATGAGTGTATTACCTACATGTGCGTATGTGCACCTGTGTTGTGCAATGCCTGCGGAGGTCAGAAGAGGGCATTGGATCGTTTGGAACTAGAGTTAACAGATGGTTGTTAGCCACCATGTGGGAGCTGGGAATCAAACCTGGGTCCTCTGCAAGAACAACCAGTGCTCTTAACCTCTGAGCCATCTCTCCAGCCCCCTGTTCATTTCAAAAGATATCTTTGATGGATATAGCATTCTTGGTTGGCAATTATTTACTTTTAGGGCTTGAAATGCATCCTTCCGTCCCTTCCTGTTTTTTAGGGCTGCTAATGAGAGATGTGTACTGTTCTGATGTGCTTGCCTTGTAAGTGAGTTGGTGTTTTTCCGTTATAGTTTTAATAGTGTTTCTTTGTATTTGCTACATGATCATATTGTGGAGGAATTTTCTTGTCATGTGTATTTGGGGTTCTAAATTCTTCTTGTGTTTGGGAGTCTCTCTCTAGATTTGGGAAATTTGTGTTATTCATGAAGTAGATTCTGTATGCCTTTATTTTTATTTATTTTAGCTCCTACCTTTTGGATTCTTGGTTTGGTTTGTTGCTCTTATTTGAGAATTCTTGGCCATTGTTATTGTTGTTAATATTATTACTGATGCCTTGTTGAATCTATTTGTGATGATTTCCATTATTTTAATTTGATTTATTAAATTTTTTTATTTCCAACATTTCTGTTTCATTTTATTTTTTTCTCTGTGATCAGAGCCGTTGACAGTCATCAGCGATTGTTTTATTTTTTTAAATCTCAATTTCCTTGCTGACATTCTTGTCTGCTTTGCTGAGTTTCTTCCACACCACTGATTTTCTCAGCCATTTTTCTGACTTTCTCCTCTATGTTGATGGCTCTGTTCTAAGTGCTGAATTGATTTCTTTATTTTTCTTCTGCCTCTTATTCTTTTTTGTCACTGATCATTTTTGGGTTGTGAGCCTGAGCCTTTCACAGCTGTGCCAGCTCTCTAGCCCTGGGTCACTGACCATGTTGACTAGCAAACCTTTGAGATCCTCATCTGGCACTCGTCTCAGTGTCTTTGAATCCAGCAGTTGAGGATTTACAGTCTTTTAGAGGAGTCTGTTGCCTTGTTTTGGCATTTTTTGTTTTGTTTTTATGTTGCTATTTATAAAACTGTTGGTCTGCGTGTCTCTTTCTGGTTTCATTTGGGGATATTACTGTGTAGCCTACTCTGTGAGCTCAATCCCTAGTACTGGTTGGAGAGGAGGAAACAGACTTTTATAGCAGCAACAACACATCCAAATTGTACATGATAAAGAAATAGGACTAAAACCAAGTAAAGGCCACTAATGTATCATCAGCTACCATAAAAACAAAGTCTTCCCAAGGCTGAGTTTGAGGCTTCTGTTGGCTGTGGGTTTGTCCTAGGGGCAGCACTGTCAGGCTGTTTTCACAACTGCATGGGCTACCTTCTGGGTGATGCTTCTGCCTCCCCTCCTCCTACCAGGGAACCTTGTGACTGGAGCTGTATTCAGATTGGCTGACTTCTCTTCAGTGTAGAATTTTCCCCTTTCTTCATACGTTTTAGCAGTCTGTCATTTCCTTTGTGAGTTTCTGATGCTATTCCTGTCTTTGGAACATAGTCTTCTTTTTTCTTTTCCTGACACTTCTCCTTCACTGGGCGAGCCAGGTATAGACAGCTTCTACTCCCCTATCATGCCCAAAGTTTAAACACTATTCTTTTAAATAGTCATCTTAATACTTTTAAAATTTGTGAAAACATTGATCCTTATTCGGTAGTTCCCTTGTAATATTTAGTATTCCTACATATTTTATGTTATGCTAATGACATATCAAAATAGGCTTTAAGAAGTTATATCTTGGGACTGGAGAGATGGTGTAATGGTTAAGAGCACCTTCTGCTCATGTAGAGGACTCGAGCTCTGTTCCCAGCACCCATGTCAGGGGGCTCACAACCACCCGCAATTCTAGCTCCAAACATCTATTCCTTTTATGAGAATGCCAAATTTCAACTTATCACCAGTGAAGCCTTTTGACTCATTACAGTTCTAGGTTATTTTGGCTTCTTGATTCCAACTAGACCATTGGGGTTTGGGATCCAAGTAAACCCACCTTTGGGAGTTCTTCAAAGGATTCTGTATCTATTATCAGTGATGAAGGTTTGTCCTGGTTGGTCTTGATTCTTTAAAAAAGTTTCACTTATTATTATTGTGTATAAGTGTGGGTGTGTATGAAATGTAGAAGTCAGAAGACAACTTTATGGGGTCCGTTCTCTTCCTCCACTTTTACATGGGTTCTAGGGGATTGAACTTAGGCCACTGAACCTGTGTGCCAAGCACTTTTACCTGTTGAGCCATCTTGCCAGCCCCCTGATTCTTACGCCGTGAAAAAAAATATACATGTGGGATCAGCTTTTTCAGACTCGTGTCCCAGAAATGCTCAGGCATAGGAGGCACCAGCTTGCCCAGGACAGTGAATTTCATGGCCTCACAGGCCGGGAAGTGTCCTGTGCCTATTTGCTGAGTCTTCATTTCCTCTCACCTTCTTTTCCACTCTCATTTCACTTGTCACACATGAAAGATTGTCTACAGGAAGTCAGAAATCCATCTGGAGGGAGTATGGCGATTCCAGGTAAAGGGGGAAACTAAAAGATGTTCAAAAATTATTTCCTGTAGAGTAAATGCTATTAAGATG
Source organism: Nannospalax galili (assembly GCF_000622305.1). Classification (NCBI taxonomy): domain Eukaryota; kingdom Metazoa; phylum Chordata; class Mammalia; order Rodentia; family Spalacidae; genus Nannospalax; species Nannospalax galili. The sequence goes on along the minus strand of NW_008347536.1, from coordinate 2,179,967 downwards.
ATATGAGGCATGTTATTAGATGTTTTACAGGAGGTGGGGTCTGCAGGGTTTAGGAACCTTTTCCAAGAAATGACCTAGTGATGATATGACCATATACTAGGTGAATATGTTTTAGACTTAATGTTTATGGTACAAAACTAAACTTTAGCACAAGGAAATAGAGACAAATAAGGAATACTTTATAGAAAGAGAGTTTATTTGGCAATTTCCTGTGTCTAATCTGGTCCAAAATTTGATTTCTTTCCCTCCAAGTTTGATATTCTCTTACTTGAAGTTAAAAACAGTAAGAAAGCAGTACCTTAGGCCATATGAGTACTTCAGTTTAGCAGAGTTTGTGAAATGGAAGGTTCCTTCTTATGAGAGCTACATGTCATATTATAGTACACATTTTTAGTTGCAAATGATAGTGAAACTTGTTTGAATAACTACATTTAATCCACATTCCTTAAAAGGTAATTGAGGTTTTAGGCAAAATTGTGAAGTGTAAGAAGTTAAACATCTGTTTTAGTTGTGTGTGTGTGTGTGTGTGTGTGTGTGTGAATGTGGGCACACACTTGTTTTTCGTGCATGTGTGAGGGTCAGAGAACAACCTCCAGTGTGGAACCTCATCTCATCTTCCGACTTGTTTGAGACAGGGTCCCTTTGTTTCTTAATGCATGGAGCAGGCTAGCTGGCCAATAGGCTTTTGGGGCTTCTCTTGTCTTTACCTCCCATCTTGCCATAGGAGTGATGGGATTACAAATGTGCACTGTAGACATCTGAATCAGGTCCTCACACTTGTGGCAAGCACGTTACCCACTGAGCTATCTCTCCAGACCTTAAGTATCCTTTAACCTTTCTTTTTCTTGTTCTTGCTCTTTGGTCCCCATTGTTAACTTTCATGGTTTGATTTTTGTTTTCTTCTGGTTAAGTGTTCAAGGTTACCCTGTTTAAAAATAGTTAAGGGTTTTATATTGTTCAACTACTTGGGAGACTGATTAGGCTTTATCCATCCATTCATCTATCCACCCAGTCTTCCTTTCTATCTATTTAGTGGTACTGGGATTGAACTGGAACTGAGGGCCTCACATGTGCAAGGTAAACATTCTACCCCTGAGCTACATCCCTAGTCCTGTTAGTGTATTTTTTATGTTAGCAAATGGTGAATTGGTTGGCACATTTTAGTCAAGGTAGATCTGTGTCTGTGAATATCTCTGATTTGATTTCTTCTCTGATTCACTCGCCCATCGTCCTTTGTGTGGACTCTTAGTTTGCTTGGATCCTGTTTTGAGTGTTCAGTTCATTAACTGACTTTATTATTCCCAATATTCTTATGGGACAAACTGGAATAAACATACATATGTTTTGTTTCTCACCTGAATACAGTTCCTTAGTAAGAAGTGTATTATTAGAATTTCCTTCATTGCTTAATATGTTTCATACTAGAAGCTGTGATATTTGGCCGTATGCATTCAGAGGATCTCAAGATACAGAAGAGCATTCTTGTTAAATTTATAGTGCTATATAGTATGTAGCTGAAGTGACACTACTGTTTCCAAGGTTGTCCTTACAGTGCCAAGAACATTGGTTTCAGTTGATAACATGTGTGTAGTATATTCTGGCCTTATTCTGCATCTTATTCTTGATCTTTTTTGTCACAATTTTGTATCTTAAGTACATTTCTAGGTTATCTTTGAAGCTTCTCTTACTTTCTGTAGGAATTTGAAAGTATAGGAGAGGGTGGCTATTTTATAGGTAAGCATTGATCATCATTAAAGCTTGATGGTATGATTTTCTTTTACAGTATAGGGAAAACTTTTGAAGATCTGCTTATATCCTCCCCCACACAGTATTAATGAGTTGCTCTATGTATTTGTTACTTTTCTGTTGCTGTGATAAAATACTACCCAAATCAACTTGGGGAGGAAAGAGTTTTATTTACAACTCCCAGATCACAATCCAACAACCAAGGAAATCAGGGCAAGAACTCGAGGCAAGAACCTGGAGGCAGGAACTGAAGCAGAGCCTATGGAGGGGCACTGCTTACTCACTTGCTCCTCTGGCTTGTGTTCAGTCTGCTTTCTTATTCAACCCAGGACTACCTGCCCTGGAGTGGTACCACCCATAGTGGGCTTGGCCCTCCCACATCACTCAGCAATCAAGAAGATGCCCCACAGACCTGCCCATAGACCAGCCTGATAGAGTAAATAGCCTAGTTGACGTTCCCTCTTCCCAGGTGTGTCATGTTGACAACTGAAATATTCAGCATTTCCTATCTTTATTTGCTTATTAGTTTGAATATATATGTGTATGTATATGTGTATGTATATATATGTATATATGTATGGAGAGAGAGAGAGAGAGAGAGAGAGAGAGAGAGAGAGAAAGAGAACAAACTTGCATTTGTGTGCCACAGTGCTCATGTAGAAGTCAGAGGACAACTTTTAAGAGTTGTTTCTGTCCTTCTACCCCTGGGTTTGAATATGGGTAATCGGGCTTTATGGCAAGCATCTTTACTAGCTGAGCCATCTCTTTGACCCTTAGTTGCTTTGCTAGCTGCCTTTAGCTGATACGACAGTGCAGTGTGGTAAGTTTTGTTCCCTCTGTGATGTATAGGGTGATTTCCTTTTATGACTAGATAATAATGCCTTCAGTACTTTATGGCTTGCAGAGGGACTCATGTGACATATTTTGCAATTAATATTTTTGGAAACTGTAAAAGATATGCAAATATAAGGCTATAATATTTGGTTTGCCATTTTCTTTTTAGACATTTAAATTTGGCTTTTATAGCTTGCAATTTTAACCTTACAAATAGAAATGTTGGTAGCAGTTCAGTTGTATTGTGTCAGACTTCCTCAAAGAGTAGAATCAACTTGTGTGTGTGTGTGTGTGTGTGTGTGTGTGTGTGATCATGTTACTAGATCCCTTTTGTTCATAGGTTCTGTATCTTGGATTCAGCCAACTGTGATTGAAAATACAGTTATGTGCTGCAGAAGTCATTCTGGTCAACAAGGACCATATATATGATAGTATATGCGTATATATCTGTTAAAGGTTTCATTGCCTCCCAGTAGGGCATTCAACTAAGGACCAAACACATGGGTTGTGGGGGCATTTAAGTTCCAAACAATATCATTCTGACCTTGGCACCCAAGGCTTATTTCCTTCTTGCAGTGCAAAATGCATTGTTTATCCCTAATAATTCCCTCAATCTTGTAACTGTCCTAGTATTGCTGAAAATCTGAAGTCCAAAGTTTCCCCTGAGACTCAAGGCAATCTCAGCCATGATCTACAAAAGTGTAAAATTATCTACTTCCAAGGTACACAGAGTAAACATGCATTTTCCAAAAGGGGGATACGGGGAGTAGAAAGTAGGTTAGACCAAAGCAAGACTAAACCCCAGCAGGTGAAACATTAGCTCCTATCTCCATATTGGTGCATATCTGAGTTAACTCGTTTGTAAAGAGGAATATTTATTTCCCTTTTTGGGGCTTTCAGTCCATGACTGTGTGACCCTCATTGCTTTTGGGCCTCTGGTTAGGTAGTATAGGAGCTCCCGAGGGCTGGAGTGCTTGGCCTCTTTTTAATGGCTCCGATTTCCCCAGCAGTTGCAGTATCTTTGGTAGCACCTTTAAATGTGTTCTTTTCACTAAGTGGAGAGTATTCAAACCTTTCTATTCTGCTTTTTTTTTTCCCCAGTTCTTTTTGTAAGTCTGACTAAAAGCAACCTGTTTTACCTGTGTATCAGTCTAAATGTTGTGCTGCCTTGAAATTTCCTGAAGTATTAGCTTATTACCTTTAGACTCAACTTTCCACAGTCTCAGGACATGAACATAATGCAGCTATTTCTTGTTTTGACCATGGTTTAGTAAGGATGGCCTCTAGTGATTTCCAATGGAGACCTCATTTCTGTCCGAAACCTCATCTGCATAGTCTTTACTGTCCATGTTTCTTTTTAAAAATTTAGTTATTTTTTATTGTGTATGTGTGAGTGTTTTGCCTGCATATATGTAAGTGTGCCTGTGGAGGCCAGATCCCTTGGAGCTGAAATTACAGATGGTTGTTAGCTGTCATGTGGTTGCTGGGAACTGAACCCCAGTCCTCTGGAAGAGCAGCCAGTTTTCTTAACCCCTGAGCCATCTCTCTGGCCTCTACTGTCCATATTTCTTTCGGTATACTATTATCTGAGTCCTGTAGAAATACCCAATAATCTTTGCTTATACCATTCCAGGCTTTCTCTGGCCTGTACCCCATAATTCCTTCCCCAGATTCCTTCAGCAAACCAATTCCGAGCCTTCTCCACATTGTCTAGGCATGGGCACGGTATCTGCTCTACTTCTTTGTAGCAGTTTTCTGTGTGATAGTTTTGTGTTACCATAACACAAAACTACCTGAGTAATTGAACGTAAAAAGAGGAGAGATCTGTTTTGCTTCATGGTTTTGGGGATTTCAGTGCATGACTGCTTGGCCCTGTTGCTTAGAAATCTCATGGCAATTAGGAAGCAGAAAGGGAGGTTGAAGGGGACTGTATTCCTAGTACCTCCTCAGAGTAGTATTCCGATAGCCAAACAATTTTTGCTAGATCTCACCTATTAAAATTTCTGTGTCTTACCAAATAGTGCCGCCGACTGGGGATGAAGCCTATAACAGGGGTCTTTGGAGGGCATTTAAGTTACTAAAGCAGGATACAAGTTACTTTTACCTTTTTCTTCAAAACAGTTGTTCTCAATAAGGGACAGTTTTATCTCCTAAGAGATATTTGGCAATGTCTAAAGACACTTAGGTTGTCGTAAGTGGAAGATGTGGCTAGCATCTTGTGTCATTTAGAAAGGAGATGACAGGAATACTACTTTCTATAATGCATAGGACAGGCCCTACACCAACAAATTAGCTCCAGATGTCAGTAGTGTTGAAGTTGTGGGATCATGCTTAAAAAAAAAATCATTATTTGCTAGTTACTTGAAGAAAGAGTAAATATAAAATCTGTTACTCTGAAGTATTTTATTTTTCCAAGAAAATTAGAAATGGATTTAGAAGAGATTAATGATCAGCCTCTAGGGCTAAAAGCGAATACTAATTTCTAGCTTGACACTAATAAGGCTAAGATCATGGTTAGCCCCTTTGAGAGTAATTAGACTTGTAGTAGTCTGTGGTCAGACTGCAGCACCAATACTAGTACATTAACTCTATGAAAAATGTATGGCATTAATCATCAGGGAAGTCACAAACGAATCACAAGGGGGTATAAATGCATTAGGTGAAATGTGTAAAATCTTGATGGATGTGAAACGATGATACTGTTGGAGGAGGAACTTTGAGCTCGTGATGGGTATGTGCCTATAGTGCCAACTACTTGAGAGACTGAGGCAGGAGGAGATCTTGAGGCTATATTGAGACCTTTCCACAAAACAAAACAAAACTCCAAACAACACTAGACCAAAACAGGAAAGCACCAGGAGGGAAACTTTGCAGCTGGGAGCTATCCTCATTTTGTCTCTCCTCAGTCTGTACTTCGTATTTATTCACTTGGTCTCTATAGTTACCCTTCGTGAGCTATGTTTTGTGCTGCCTGTTTCTTGACTCATACTTGTACTATTGATAATGGTGTTTATGTTTTTTTTAGATACTTTCACATTTTGTAGTCTTAAATTTTAGTTCTGTGGTACATTTCACATTACTTTGTGTGTGTGGTATGAGGCTGGGGACAAAGCTAATTTTATCCTCCTCCCCCACCGACTGAGATCTAATTTTTCCTATGTCATTTATTTTGAAAGAACCACAGCCCTCCAATTCCTCCCATTATCTCCTCATTACTTTTTTCCTGATAACTTCATGTACGCTTTCTATTTCTTTGACTGGGTTTTTTTTTTTTTTTTTTTGGGCTTTTTGAGACAGGGTCTCCCTGTAGCCCCAGCTGTCCTGGAACTTACTATGTAGACCAGGCTGGCCTTGAACTCACAGAGATCTGCCTGCCTGTGCCTCCCAAGGGCTGGAATTAAAGGCATGCACCACCTCGCCCGGTGATTTATTATTTTTTAATGGAGCTTTTGGCTACTCTAACATTCCCCTCTCTGAAGAGGTAACCCTAAAATCTTTTAAGGATTAGATACAAGTTCCCAAAATACTTTTGACATTTTTGGTCTTTGGAACAGAGTATGTTGCTAAGAGGCCCAAGGACATTTTGACTTTTAGCCCAGAAACTGGCTACTTTTCTTTGGGGTCTTTTTACCCTAACTACCTAGCCAATTCCTACTTCCTATTCTTATCACACCATCCTCTGAAGAGGTTACCCTAATTGCCAATAGGGAATCGGGACGCAGACCACTCTGGCTTCTTCCATGCTGAACAGGGACGTAGGGTGAAGCAATTGGAATACCCCTTCAGTGGGTCTATCTAAAAGACTCCCAAATTGCATAACTCTTATCTGTAG
>NW_008347536.1:2150039-2173304 GCF_000622305.1 Nannospalax galili | reverse complement strand
TACTTTCAGGTATTTTGATAGCTGTTGGAGTGGTTAGAATCAGTGTTAGTTATTTCTCAAAGGCTTCTAGATAGGGGAGAAGACAAATGTATCCATCATTTTAGAACAATAACTGGTTGTCTCCTTTAGCTACAGGTGGGCACTACAGTATTGGAGACCAAGACCTGAAGTCTTACATCTGAGCAGCACTTTCTGGTTAGGAACAAAATCATTAATGAGAAAGAATTGTCTAAATAACTTTTTATATAGACTTAAGTCTAATATCTGGGAAGTATAATCCATTGCACTCTTTATGCTGATGACTTTACTCTTTGGTTATACTTTCTTTTTGTGTGTTTAAGACCATGCAGTTGGCCCAAATTAATCAATTTATTTTTACACTTAAGGTCATTTGAGGATCTGTTCCTCAGAGGTCACATGGAGTTGGGAGGAGCTCCTGGCTCCTTTCTTTTACCAGTTCCATCTTTTCGAAGATAAATCAAAGGTCCTGCTTGACCATGTCTGGCTTCACTTGAAAGCGTGAATGAGATGTTTCCTCTGAGTTGACCCTCCTCCTTTTAGACTGGACACTCGTTCAGGTCCATCTTGTGAGGTCTCCATGGCACCCTGAACAAGAGGACATGTGACTCACCACAGTTACAGGACATTTTGAGAGATGTTCCATAGTCCCCTGGAATTTAGTCGACTTTGGAGGGCAAGGGGCAAAAATTGTCCTTTAAGTTCCTCTGACCACATTAATATAGGCCTCAAACTATGGCTGTTAAACATCCAATAAAGTTAGTTCCACCAGTCTAGTATTTTTAATTACTATGTGCTTTGTAGATAAGGCTTGTGTAAAAAACCAAATATTCTCAGATAAACCTTGACTAGATACATACTTTGTTCCTTAAACTAGTTGACTATACTATGACCATAGAAATTTTAAGATTATGTGTATATTATTTTTGTCTTATCCTTTATATATCATAACAAACCTACACAGACCTTCATCACTTGCTTAGGCTTTCTCATTTTTTTCTGTGTATTTTAGAAACTATCTCCATTCCCATATCCTTTTAACACATTTTACATTCTCATTTTCTGTTTTTAAAAAATAATTATGAGACATAATAGCATTAACAAATAAATTTTTCATCTGTTGTGAGACTTCTTTTCCTGAGGATGCTAAGCAAGGTTTATTCGCTTTCAAGTTTCTAGTGTCAAGCCAATGTTTGATTAAAGTTTTACTGGGGAACCTATGAATTTATTGAACTTACTTACCGAGGTAACCATGGGTTGCCAAGGTGTATGTATGACCTGAGGGTATGCACACTAAAAAGCCTTTACCCAGCATGGGTCATGCCTTCTCTTCCTAGCCTTCCCCAGATTGTATACTTTAGCCCTCCCCAAATCCAGGAGGCCATGTGAGATTAGGGCCAAATTACATACAGTTGGCTGGAAAGAGTGGTGGATACTCTGGTGAGGGTCCAGCGACCCTGCTTGGCCCTTCTTTTATGAATGAGCACAAACCATCAACTAGCCCAATTGTGACAATGTTTAGGGATCAGGTTCAGCTGAAGTCGTGATGATGGTAGTTATTTCATACAGAAGGGACTTCTGTACAGCATCATCTTATTAAAAGGACCTGGAATTTAAAAGAATTTGGTGCTAGGATCCAAATATGAGGGAGAACATACATTGTTTGTTTTTCTGAGTCTGTTACTTCTTCTAGATCCATCCATTTACCTGCAAATTTCATTATTTCATCTTTCTTTACTGCTGAATAGAACTCCATTGTGTAAATATACCACATTTTCATTATCCACGTATCAGGTGAGGGGCACTTAGGTTGCTCCCATCTCTTAGCTATTGTGAAAAGAGCAGCAACAAACATGGTTGTACAAGTGTCTCTACAATAGGATGAGTCCTTTGGGTATATGCCTCGGAGTGGTATAACCGGGTCATATGGTAGGTTCATTTTTAGGTTTTTAAGAGTTCTCACATGGTTTTCCATAGAGATTGCATGAGTTTGCAATCCCACCAGCAGTGAATGCGCTTTCCCCTTTCTCCACTTCCTCACCAGCATTTGGTATCGTTAGTTCTCTTGATCCTAGCCAGTCTGATTGGGGTGGTTTTAATTTGCATTTCCCTAATTACTTATGATGTTGAATACTTTTTAAGATCTTTCTTAGCCATCTTTATTTCTTCCTTTTGAGAACTCTCTGTTTAGATCTTTAGCCCATGTTTTCATTGGGTCATTTGGTTTCTTGATTCTTTGTTTTTTGAGTTCTTTATATATTCTGGATGTTAAGCTTCTGTCAGATGTGTCACTGTTGAAGATGTTTTTTCCCATTCTGTGAGTTTTCTCTTTACTTTTTTGATTGTTTCTTTTGCTGTACAGAAACTTTTTAGTGTAATGAGGTCCCACTTGTTGATCGCTGACCTTAATTCCTGAGCAACTTATGTCTGATTTAGGAAATCCTTTCCTACACCTATATCTTTTAAGTTACTGCAAATATTTTCTTCTAATAGTTACAGGGTTTCCAGTTTTACATAGAGGTCTTTGATCCATTTGGAGTTGACTTTTGTGCAAGGTGAAAGATAAGGATCGATTTCATCTTCTACAGGTTAAGATCCAATTTTGCTATCACCATTTGTTGAAGGTGCTATCTTTCCTCCATTGTGTGTTCTTAGCATCTTTGTCGAATATCAGGTGCCTGAAATTGTATGAACTTATGTTTGGGTCTTCAATTTTGTTCCATTGGTCTGTGGGTCTATTTTTATGCCAGTACCATATTGTTTTTATGACTATAGCTCTGTAGTAGAGCTTAAAATCTGGTATAGTAATCCCCCCAGCATTGCTCTTAGTTCTCAAGGTTGTTTTGGCTATACGCGGTCTCTTGTGCTTGTACTGATCAACACTTCCAACTCCTGGTGTCTTCCTCAATCTCTTTCTTTAATGATTTAAAATTTTCATTGTAGAGATCTTTGGTGCCTTTGGTTGGATTTATTCCAAGTTACATACTTTTTTTGCAGTAATTGTGAATGGGAGCATTTCCCTGTATTATTTCTCCAATTGCTTGTTATTGGTATTTAGAAAGGCTACTGATTTTTGTAGATTGATTTTATAACCTGCCACTATACTGAAAGTGTTCTAGGAGTTTTGTGGTGGAACTTTTGGGATCTCGTAGGTATAATATCATATCATCTGCAAAAAGTGATAGTTTTCCCTTTTCTTTTCCAATTAGTACTCCTTTAATTTCCTTCTCCTGTCTTACTGCTCTAGCAAGAATTTCAAGCACTATGTTGAAAGGGAGTGGAGATAGTGGACATCTTTGTCTGGTTCCTGATTTTAATGGGAATGCTTCCTGTTTTTCTCCATTTAGAATGATATATTCTGTGGGTTTGTTGTATATAGCTTTAATTATGCTGAGGTATGTTCCCTCCAGTCCAATTCCCTCTAGGACTTTGAACATAAATGCATGCTGAATTTTGTCAAAAGCCATTTCTGCATCTATTGAGATGACAATGTGGTTTTTGTCTTTGAGTCCATTAATATGATTAATGACGTTTATTGACTTGCATATATTGAACATACTTGAATCTCTGGGATAAAGCCTAGTTGATCATGGTGAATGATCTTTTTGATGTGTGTCTATATGTGAAGAACCACATTTTTTAAAGTGGAAAAAGAATTCATATGCCATTTAATTTAATCCTTTATTTAAGAAATGAGGAAATTGAACTCTAAAGAGCATGTAATCAGGGATCTTCCTTAGCAATAGTTACAGAATGGAGATTAGAAGTCAAACCTAAGGTGCTGGAGAGATGGCTCAGCAGTTAAGAGCATTGGCTGATCTTGCAGAGGACCCAGGTATGATTCCGAGCACCCACATAGCAGTTAACAACTGTCTGTAACTTTAGTTTCAGGGAATTGATGCCTTCTTCTGACCTCCAAGGTCATTGCATGACACAGGTGCACTTACATACATGCGGGCAATACAGTTATACACATAACATGAAAAATAAGTTAAAAATCAAACCTAATTATTTTGTATTGCATCCTTGTGGTTAGTGCTATCCCCTATTCATATTTTTAAATAACAAATATTCCTTATTCTTTCACACTTGTTCCTGTCCTGATATTATAAATTATAACACATTTTATGTAGAATGCCTTTACTATACATTTGCAAACAAAATTAAATCGACCACCAATCAGTGATAACTAATGCATTGACATTCTAGTATTTGCTATATATATCCTTTTCAGATTATTGCTTATCTTTATTTACAAATATCTTTTCCTTTTATGTATTTTTTTACATGTCATTAGTTTTCTAAAACTAGATTATTCAAGTATAAATTAATATTTGCATATAATTTAGTCATAGGTGTATGATATACCTTGTTTTTAGTTAAAATTTTCTGTGCATACTTGAAAAGTTCAGGGGTAGTTAGTACAGAGTTATTGGGTCAAAGCATGTGACCCTTATGAGGTGTTTGATTTAAGAGCTGGTGCTTCTGGGAATCCACATGAGGGCTAACAACCATTCATAACTCTAGTTCCAGGGGATCTGACGTCCTCTTCTGACTGCTGTGGGGATTGACAGCATGGGTGCACTTGCATGCAGGGAACACGTGTATTTTTTATAAAAAATAAAAATAATAAAGAAGATATTTTAAAAAAAGAGCTGGTGCTTCTGAAGGTGTCTGATGATTTCACACAGGAGTCCGAGGGCTTTTAAAAATCACTGGATGGCTGGTCCAGTTGCAGATATGTTGTTTGCTTAGGTCAAGACTTTTAAGCTGTTTACATTGCAGCAAGCTGTGCACACTGGAAAACTTAAGTAGCCACTGTGGTCTGGACCCCTGGCCTGCCTGGCCACAGATTACTCAGATCATCAGTGCCTGGCTGTAAACACTGAACTACAACACAGTGACTGTAAGGTCCTGAGTTGGTGCTTGTGCTTTGTGTTGGGTTTTTCTTTTCTTGTCACAGACTGCACAGGTTTTTTTTTTTTGTAAAAATGTCAAAGTTATTCCCTTTACTGTGAATAGGCATTTAGATTGTGGTGGTGTTTGTGACTGATTACAGACAGTGCTCTAGAACGCATCTTTTGGTGGAAGGAAGCACTATTTGTTCTGGGCATAGTCCATAGAATTGCTTGATTACGAGAGTGGATATGTGGTAGTTGAATTTGATATTATGAAACAGTTTTCCAGAAAAGTAACGGGTATACTTTGCAGTCCCATGGCAGGGTGTGGGAGCTGTGCTTGCGCCTCCTTCCCACCTGCACTGCCTATTGTTTATTCTTTCCAGTTCACCATTTGGATGCGTGTTTCCTTGTGTAGTTCCTTGTGTAGTTCTCTCATGACTGATTAGGTTGGCAGTGTTTCCTGTACTTGTTTCTAGGCTTTGTGAATACACTTTTTAAAACAAAATTGAACTTTTCATTTTGATGTAAATGTAGATTCACATACAGTTGAAAGAAATAATAGAGATTCCATAAACATTTTATCCATTTTTCCCAGGGGTACCCTCTTACCAAACAGTACTACAGAATTACAATAAAAGAATTGCCATTGATAACAGTCTGACTCAGAATATAGGCTGGGGAGATGGCTCAGCTGGTAAAGTGCTTGCCACACAAGCATGAGAAACCGAGTTTGGATCTCTAGCTCACATAAAAAGCTGGGCATGGCAGTGTGCCCATAATCCCGGTGATAGGGGGCAGAGCCAGGAGGATGCTTGGAACTCACCGGCCACCCAGTCTAGTGGAGTTGGTAAGCTTCAGCTTCAAGGAGAGACTCTTTCAACAAGGTGGAGATTTTGAGGAAGACAGCCCACATTGACCTCTGGCTTCCAGACCCCAATACACATTTGTGCATATTACCACACAAACATTTACACGTGCACGCGTGTGCGTGCACACACACACACACACACACACACACACACACATTTTGGCAGCCTTCAGTCTGCCCTTTTATAGCTAGACTTACTTTTCTCCATTTTTCTCCCTTTAATTCAGTCAACTGCTAAGTTCTTCTTTTCTGCGATTTTGTCATCAGAATATTGTAAGTGGAAGCATGCAGTATGTAGCCCTTTGAGATTGACCTTTTAGCATAAGTTGTTTTATGTATTACTCTTTTATGTCATTTGTAAGCAAATTACGTTTTGAAAATTCGATACATGTATACAATGTATCTTGGTCATATCCATGCCCCTGTCCCCCAAAATATCTCCCATCTCCTTCCCAACTTCATCATCTTTTTTTTTTCAATAACCATTTTGTACTCATATATATGTGTGTGTGTGTGTGTGTGTGTGTGTGTGTGTGTGTGTGTGTGTATGGGTCATACACAGGGACATGGGCCACCTCCCGCCCTCCAAATGTGACTCTTCCTACCTCAGCAGCCATTGCCTTCTCAGCTAGAGGTGAGATATTGGGAACCCTGCTCCTCTCCATGCTGGAATTTTTAACTCACTTGTTCTTGAAGAGGTCTTGTGGTGGTAACGACAGCCGCTGTGAGTTCATGTGTATAACACTCATGCCATTTACAGAGGTCAGCCTTTCACATTTCTCCTCTTCATTTTCTGGCTTATAGATTCTTTCCACTCTGTCTTCCATGATGTTCCCTGAGCCTTGAGGTGGCAGGGAGAGTTTGATACAGATGCGCTATCTATGGCCGAGGAGTCATAGTCACTTATTCTTTAATAATTTATGAGTTTCTGTATTAACCACTACCTTTTGCAATGAGAAGCTTCCCAGACCAAGGTTGAGAGGTGTGTTTTCTAACTTTTTTTTTTAATTGCTGAGTAGTATTTGAGTAGTATTTGTCCTCAGAAACATCACAGTTTGTTAAACCATTTACCTGCTGAAGAACATCTGGTTTCCGGTTTTGACAATTAGGAGCAAAGCTGCTATAAACATTTGTACACAAGTTTTATATTAACATGAGTTTTCATTTCTCAGAGGTTATTAACCAAGACTGCATTTAATGGCCAAATGTTAGTTGCTTGATTAGCATTTTAAGAAACTGCCAGAGTATTTTGTAACATTTTTATCATGTCCTGTTTCTACCTGCCATAAATGAGTATCCATTTTGTTTAAATCTTTGCCAGCATTTGCTGTTGTTGTCATCATTGTGGTTGTGTGTATGCGCCTGTGTGAGTGTGTGTGAGTACTCTTGCTCATGCACATACATGTCAGGGTGAGAGATCAGTGTTGGCTACCTTCCTCCGTACTTATCTACCTTATCACTTTGAGACAGTGTGTGTCATTGAACCTAAAGCTTGCCATTTCAGTTAGCTCAGTTGGCTAGGAAGCCCCCAGGATCTGTCTGACTCTGCTCCCAGAGTGGTTTTTACATGGGTGCTAGGGATTTTCAGGTCCTCACTTATCTACTGAGCTATCTCCCAGCTCTGTCTGTGCTTTTACTGTAGCCATTCTGATGGTTGTATAGTGATACCTCATTGTAATTTTAATGAACATTTCCCTAATTGTTTATTTGCATTTATGTATTTTGTCCTGAAGATGTCTGTTCATTAGCTTACTCTAATTGGATTTATTGTTGATTTTAAAGATCTCTCTCTCTCTCTCTCTCTCTCTCTCTATATATATATATATGTGTGTGTGTGTGTGTTTGTATGTATGTATGTGTGTGTATGTATGTATGTATGTATGATGTATTGGATGTTAGTCTTTTATTACCTGTGGGAGTTCTGTTTTCTCCTGTCCTCTAGGTTTTCTGTTATCCCCCTCATGGGTCTTTCACCAGGAACAGGTTTAAATTTTAATGAAGTTAAAATCAGATTTTCTTTATGTTTTTACTGTCAAATCTAAGCCTTATTGCTCTAAATTTTTTTCCATTTCCTCCCAAACATTTTATAGTTCTCTATGTAATATTATTGTCTATGATCCATTTTGAATGAATTTTTTACAAAATATGAGCCTTAGTAGGTTCCTTTCCCTCTCTTTCCCATTTTAAATATATTTTTTAAGTTGAGTGTTGCTGTATTTCATATAATAGAACTCAGTCAAATTTAGAACCCCTCCCCCACTGGATTTCATGCATTCTGTTATATATATTAAGTCCTCTTTGGTCAAGCATTTGTATCCAAGTATCCTTCAGTGCAAGTTCATCTGCTGGAGCCTAGTCAGCCTATCTAGAGATCTTAAAGAAAATCTACTCTCCCTCACCCAGTAGTAGTAATCAGTTGCTAATAGTTTTTTGGCTAGGCCTGGAGCCTGCTGCCCATTTGCCTCATTTTATGCTGAGTTTTTGTCTGATTGAGTCGTCATGGCTCTTGTTGCATGCTGACACCATTGTTGCTAGTATCTTTGAATAAGTTCCCAGTGGCCTGAAAGCCTCTGTTTCCTTATGTTCATTTACCAACCCCAACTCTTACAATCTTTCTGCCACTCTGCCACAATGGTCCCTGAGCTGTGGGTGAGTGAGGTTTAATATATAGGAGTCCTATCCAGGGACACGCACTTTGCAGTCTCTTATTCTCTAAAACTTGGCCAGTTGTGGCCTTCTGTGTGCATCACAGTCTGTTTGTATGAAGAAGCTTCACTGGTGAGAGTTGAAGGATGTATTAATATTCTCTCTCTCCCCTGTTCTGCTATGTTCCATGAGCTTTAGGTGCAGAATTTCTGCTGTAGATATGTCACTTAGGTCTGGGCATCTCCTAGACATATATTCTCTCTGTGTGACCAGTTGTGGAACTCTGTAATAGCCTCCATCAGGATAGTAGGTGGGTCTCTGTCAGGCAGATAAGGAGGCCAGGGGGAAGATGGGGGTGACGACAGTCTGTGGAGGGGCTAACTAGGCTAGAAGATTAAGCTAGTTTGGGTTAGGAAGCTAGTCCAGAGCTCAAGTGGAAGAGCAGGAGGAGGCCTGGGCCCAAGGCTAGAAGGGGTGTGGGGAGGACTGTGATTGAGAGAGAGTGAAGGTGCTCAGGCTGCAGGGAAATATAGATGTCC
This sequence comes from Nannospalax galili, assembly GCF_000622305.1. Classification (NCBI taxonomy): domain Eukaryota; kingdom Metazoa; phylum Chordata; class Mammalia; order Rodentia; family Spalacidae; genus Nannospalax; species Nannospalax galili. Next base: position 2,164,332 of record NW_008347536.1, on the reverse strand, counting down.
GTGAGTTGGACCATATTTTGAAAGACTGTCTTTTCTCTTTGGAACTGTTTGTGCGCCTTTGTCAAAAATGAGATCTATTTGGATGAACTTCTTAGCTCTGTGCTCTTCTCCATTTGTCTGTCTGTCTTATCATCAATATTATATAGTCAGATACTGTAGCTATATAATAATATTCTAAGAAGAGATAGACTGATTTCTGCCACTTTACTCACTTCTAGTTCTTTTTTCTTTCTATATAAATTCTAGAGTAGGCTTGCCAATGCTTACAGAAAAATTTCTGGGCTTGTGATAGGAATTAAGTTGTATTTGCATATCACATTGGTGGGAAATTGACATCTAATCCATGAACATGGCATGTACTATGTTTGGATTTTGAATCTCACCCCAAAGACCCATGTGTTGAAGGCTTAGTTTCTAGACTGATGCTATTGGGAAATTGAGGTACCTTTAATAGGTGGGGCCAGGTGGAAATAAGTTAGGCCATTGGGGGTGTATTAGTTACTTTTCTGTTGCTGTGATGAAACACCATGACTAAGGGAACTTATAGTAGGAAGAGTTTACTTAGCTTATGGTTCTTGGTTTGTAAGGGTGCATAATGGTTGGGGAGGTATGGGGAAGGAAGTGACCGGAGCAGAAAGCTAAGTGATCACATCTTCAAGCAGGAATAGGAAGCAGCGAGCAACTAGAAATCTGGCAAGGCTTACGAACTCTCTAATCCCGCCCCCAGTGATTTGCTTCCTCCAGCATGGCCACACCTTCTAAGACCTCCCAAAACAGCACCACCAACTGGGGACAAAATGTCTAGATACTTGGAGCCTATGGGGGACATTCTCATTCAGACTGCCACAGGGAACATGCCTTGGGGGGAAGTATTGGGACCTTGGTTCCTTTTTGTGTTTCTCCTCTTTCTAGCTGCCACATGCTCCCATCCCATTCTGATTTACTGCCTCACCACATGCACAGAAGCAACATGGCCAACTGAACTTGGCTGAGACCTCTGAAACTGTGAGCCTAAAAATACTTTCTTCCTACTAAGCTATTTACCTCAGGTGTTTTGTCACAGTGCTAAAAAGATGACTAATAGCATATCTCTCTGTGTACGTCTATGTTTTTTTCATCAGCATTGTGTAGTTTTCATCATACAAATCCTGTAAATGTATGTTATAGGTCTGTACCTAAGCATTAGGTTCATACTGAAGTATTTCATACTTGTGAAGTATAAATGCCACTGAAGTTTTAATATTTTGTTCATGTGTTCATATTTCTCATATAGGAAATTTGTTTATGTATGCTTATCTTAAATCTTTTTGTACGTTTTTCTTCTGTCCCTTTTGTTTGTAACCTTTATGTTTATCTTATAATTTCATATTTTTATGTAGACAGCTTACCTACTATATTAGTCACTTTTCTGTTGCTATGATAGAAACACTGAGCAAGGGAACTTATAAAAGGAAGAGTTTATTTAGTTTATGGTTCCACAGGGGCAGGAGTCCATCATGGCGGGGAGGTATGGTGGCAGAGGTTGTTGGAGGAGGAGTGGAAGCTAAGTTCTTACATTCTCAAGCAGGCACAGGAAGCAAGAGGGCAACTCCAGATCTGGCAAAGCTTAAAAACTCTCTAAACCCACCCCCAGTGATGTGCTTCCTCCAGCATCCTCCACACCTTCTAAGACCTCACAAAATAGTGCCACCAACTGGGGATAGAATGTCCAAATACCTGCAGCCTTTGGGAGACATTCCCATTCAAACCACCACACCTACATATGAGGGCAGTTTAATTTCTGCCTTTGCTGGGATGGAGAAGAGTATTTTCCTTGTGCTACTATGAAACTACTAGATTCTGCCCATTGTTAACTCTCAAATGAAAGAAGCATTACATTCTGGAAATGGAGAAATAGGCTGAGCAGGAAAGAAGAATTAAAAATGAGAGCATTTCATCCCTAATTAGGTAGAAATGATGCTCTTACTTGGGATAGTGAACTCAGAAGTAAAAGCATATTTGGGAAATGTGCTGAGTTTTGTGTTGGATCTGTTGATTTCTTTGCCTGTGGACCTTTGTATTGACATGTCCAACGGACATTCAAAGTGCTGACACAGAATTTGGGGGACAGATGAGGGCTGTGACAGGAATTTTTGTACTCAGATGATGACAGTGCTGTGGGTGGAAGTGCATGTAGAGTTAAGTAGTGCTCTGACGACAAGCTGCTGAGAAGAAGCTGTGTTTGGAGATAGGAAGAAAAGAGCGTCTGTCATGGAAGCTGTAGGAACGTCACGACCCATCTTAGCTGCAGTGGAATCTTCCTGATGTCCTCACCTCCCACTCTCATCTCCCATAGTCATTCTACCGTGTTTCATGAGCAGTGCCTGTTCTTTAGTTCAGCTCTACTACACTGCCATATTATGCTTGTTATTTATGCTTTTTCCCTTTATAAAGATTTTTAATATTCTTTGAAGATAAGGATTAGGTCTTATTTTTCATTTTTTCACCCTATGTATGACAGTTGGATTGAAATTGGAGAGAGGGTCAGTTTCAGACACTCCAAGGGGTGAAATAAGAAGTTAGGCTTGTTGGTCACTGACTTTAGGGAAGCGTTACCTCTGGAAACACAGGGCGTGAATGGAGTCTTCCTGCTCTCCCTTAGCTTTGCCCCCTCTTGTACCTCCTCCCTAATTCCCCAATCATGTGGTTCTAGCCTTTGTTCATTTCAAACACTGTTTCATCATGATGGAAAAGTATTCATTTCTCAGGACTTGTAAGGATTCTGTTATTCTTCCAAACCCAGCCCATATCCCCTCTTCCCTGAAACTTCTTTCTACCCCAGGATTAAATTTACTCTACTAAGCTTCCATGGTGCTATGTATTAGATTACTGACACTGAACCACTTTTTTATCATTTAGATCCCTACGTAAGCACATAAGGATAATATATTTAATTTCCTGTACTCAATTAATGTACTTGATTTTAATATACCAATACAGCTCTGTCAGGGTTTTTGGTTGTTTTGTTTTAATCTAGAAATCATTCTTTTTTGCAATCTAAATTTAAGAGCTAAATTATAAAGACTGGTAAGTTAATATTTTTCAATTTAAAATTAAAAGTCATCACTTTTAGGTTGATAATTTTTGTAAGTATCCCTGTCATAAATTTCTTTAGTACTTTTGTCTTGGAACTTATTCCTGCACTGTAGCATCTGGTGCTTAGTCATATTATCATTAGAGTATCTTCCATTTATTTATTTACTATTTATATTTATTTACTTATGTGTGTGTGTGTATAGTGTGTGTATGAGTGTATGTCTTTGTGCGTCTGTGTGTGTGGTGTGTCTCCCATGTGGAGGTCAGAGGACCACTGGCAGGAGTGCATTCTTCCCATCATGTGGGTTCTGGAGATGGTTCTCTGGTCCTCGGCCTTAGTGGCAAGTACCTTTACCCACTGAGCCACCTCAGCCTGGCCCATCATTAGATTCTTAATAATGGCTTCTCGTATTTCTTTTTCTTCATGGCCTTTAGAAGGTCTGGTATCATTAACTTTGTTACTTTTTTTATTCCTAGGATTCCTTCCCTTCCTTGTTGCTATGTTTGGATAAATGAATGATTGTTTTGTTTGGTTTCTATCTCCGAGGTTCTCTTAATAATGGTAGGCTGATATAGTTTAATGTAGTTTTGCTTTAGCATGTAATTTTTACTTGGATTACAATTTATCTTTTCCTTTTAAAAGTTTATTTTTCACCTGAAAGCTGTTTTTTATAGCATTACACAAACCTACCTTGGAGATGACTTATATGACTCATGTTGTGGTTATTTTAACTTTGGTGGATTAAACTATCTTTTGTTCTAGAAACTTTGTTTTTCCAAGGACCAGGAAAATGTCATAGTTTTTCTTCTAGGTTTTAATGTGTACTTTTAATCAGTAGCATATAAGAGCTAATTTAAGTAGAAGCAGTTGGTTGAATTAAACAAAAAAGCTTTTCTCTTTCCAGATTGCAGCAATTCTCCGGAAACGAAAATTAGAGTATTATTTATACAAACTACTTCCTGAAATCCTGCAATCCGCTTCATTTTTGACTGCTAATGGGGCCTTGTATATTACTTTCTTTTGCGTTTTAAGGTTGGTACTCATAATCACCAGTAGATGTTAATGAAATTTCCTGTTAAAATATAAACAAATAAATGTTAAATAATTGTTACTTAGGTCATTTATCTTAAGGAAAGTTTGTAAAATTAGGAGCCTTGGGTCTTTTGGCCTCACAATGTAATGTAAGTTATAAATCATTTGCATGATTATGTAGCAAAAATGCTGAAATACATCACTCATTTTCTGAGGCCTATTATATTTTTGAAATGGTTGGTCAGGATTTCTGATCAGGATAGAATTTAGGAATGATCAGGAATTCAGTCAGCTGTCTGCGACATAAGGTTGGGGCCATAAAAGACATGCTGATGTATCAAAGAACTCTGCTGGAATGCTTGGTCCTCACTCAATCTTGTGTTTGTTATCTGCACTGCCTGCCTTATACACTAGATGCAGTTACACATTCAGTAACTTTGAAAACTGTGGCAAACCCAATATTTATTAGATACTTATCTTTCTCACTGCTCTTGAAAATAAACTTTTCTGGGGCTGGAGAGATGGCTCAACAGTTAAGAACACTGACTGTTCTTGCAGAAGACCCGGGTTTGAATCCTAGCATTCATATGGCGGCTAACAACTGTCCGTAACTCCAGTTGTAGGGGATCTGACAACCTCTTCTGTCCTCTGTGGGCATTGCATGACAGGGTGCACTTACCTACATGCAGGCATAACACTCATACACATATTAGATAAAAATAATAAATAAAAAAGAAAATAAACTTCTCTGTCATGCCAAAATAGTCACTTCATTTATCCTCGAATTTCTTTGCCTGCAGTAGTACTGTGTATTTTAGTTAGTAACTGAGTATATAATTTCCAATGCCTTTTATGGACATTTTTCCTGGACTATTAATATTTATAAGCTTACTATGTGTAGAAAGTAACTGATGTTTTTTATACTATAGAGAAGATCGTATCTTTAAAGTGACATGAATATCTAAGGAACTTTAATCATGTGGTCTATGGAAGGAGAAGAAGACTTGTGAAAACTCTATAAAATTGAGTTCATAAGGGGCTGGAGAGATGGCTCAGCAGTCAAGAGCACTGATTGCTCTTGCAGAGGACCCAGGTTTGATTCCCAGCACCCACAAGGTGCCTACGAACCATCCTTAACTCCAGTTCCAGGGGATCTGATGCCCTCTTCTTACCTCTGCGGCATTGCATGACATGGGTGCACTCACATACATGCAGGCAATACACTCATACACTTAAAAATAATAAATAAAATATTAAAAAGATTTTTAAAAATGAGTTCATAAATAATAAGACTAGAATCACACAATGTGCAAATTGCTGCTAATATAGGACATTTATGTTCTGTGAACTTATTTGGTTAAAGTGTGAAAGCAGAATTTAACATTAAGTTAACATCCGTATTCTTCCTATAGCTCATTTAATAGTTTTTCCTTTAACGTTACATTCAGTAACTTGGCGCATCATTTAAAGAAAAACTGCCTTTAGTCTTTTCAGGCAAAAGGTTTTTAATGTCTCATAAATAATCAAGTTAAATGTTCACAATAATTTTTCTAATCATTTTAAATCCAGACTTAAAAGCTCTACATATATATCTGTATCTATAGTTATATATACATATATCACGTGTGTGTGTGTGTGTGTGTGTGTGTGTGTGTGTGTGTATAATTTTTTTTTCTTCCTATCATGTATCATTTAGCCATTTAAAAATGTTTAGATGTTGGTTCTCCCTTAGGAACATAATTCTTTTGAAAGAAAAAAAAATTTTGGCATCTGTAGATTAGTTTTTTTTTCCTTTGTCTTTGAAAACTCAAGCAATTAGTGCCATTTATAATGTTTAGATACTGTGCAGATTCTTACTTTCAAGTAACTTATTCTAGTGAATGAGAAATAGTATCCACACAAATCTAAAAAAATAAAATACTTTGGTAAGCACTGTAAGAAGACATTATTAACTATTTTACAGCATAAAAGGGATTCATTTGGGGCTGGAGAGGTGGCTCAGAGTTAAGCACTGGCTGTTCTTGCAGAGTACCCAGGTTTGGTTCCCAGCACCCACATGGTGGCTAATAGCTGTCAGTAACTCCAGTTCCAGGGGATCCAGTGCTCTCTTCTGGCCTCCATGGGCACTGCATACATGTGGTGTACTTACTTACATGCAACAAAGCATTCATACACATAAAATAAATGTAAATAAATAAAAAAAATTTAAAAGGAATACATTTGTTAAATATCTGTTGTGAACCAGGTGGCTGGCACATGCCTGTCATCATAGCACTCAGGAGACTAAGGTAGGAGGACTGCTTTCAAGTAGAGGCCAGCCTGAGCTACATAGTGAGTTCAAGGGCAACTTGGGATTCACAGGAAACGCTGTTTCAAAAACCAAAATCAAAACCAAACCAAACAGCATCCAAAAACTTTTTGATGATGATGATGATGACTTTTGTGATAATAATAATAATAATAATAATAATAATAATAATAATACTTTTAGAAAAAGCCAGTACTACTGAGTACTTACCATGTGCCCTGCATAGTCCTGGGGGAGAGAGAGTCTGGTTTTGGATATATTGAATTTGAAGTGCTGTGGGATACTTGGATATACAGTGGGCAGAGATTTGAAACTTATATTGTAATAGTTGAAATGACCAAGTAGGAATTTACTATAAAAATTTTAAATTTGAATTTCAGGAAGATACTTGGAAAATTCTACTCATGGACCCCTGGCTTTGGTGCTGCTTTACCAGCCTCATATGCAGCCATTCTAATCGAAAGAAAAAGCAGGTAAAGTTTTATGTGTTTGTATGTTTAGTGGAACTGGTTACCTGCTAGAATTTTATTTTGCTTATTACCTTTTGCAGTCTAGGGATGAGAAATGTTTCCATACATATTTTTTTCCAGTTCTTTAATATTTGATTGAAAATTAATTTTATAGTAACAACGTATTTATTGTCTATAAAATAAATAAATGTAATATACCCTATAAATATAAATATAAATATAAATGCAGTATACCATATAAATATGAATAAAAATAAGTATAAACATAGAGGACAGTAATACTAATAAGTTTCTATTTACTAAAGAAATAGAAGGTTCTGTGACATGACCCAGTTAAACTGTGTATCTGTGCATTCTAGTGAAACATCTTTCCCTTATTCACAACACCATGATGACATCAAAGAAAATTAACAATAACTTTCTGTTACCTAGATCTGTTCTTTGCTTCAGGCTCATTGGCTGACATGTTATACTAATTGTCTTCGCTACAGTGCTTTGTTGTGAACATTATTTTTCTATGTGAATTAATACCATTTCTAGAATGTTATATAAGCTTTTGAGTCACATAAACAGTTAAAGTGTTTTCATAGGCAAGTAGTTGTCTTTGCATGGATTGCTAAATTCAGAGACCTGGTGGATGTTTTAACATTTGCAAAATCAAGTCAGTGGTTCTGGACACGTACTTTACTCTGACTGAGAGGACAGTGCATGATAGAGTTAAAGCTGGGACTTCACAGCCAGCCTCTGCCTCAGAGTCTGGTACTGCCAGACCTTATTCTTTACCTAAAAAATGGAAGTGGTGACAGTTTGTCAGATTTTCAGATAATTGAATTAATACATGTAAAAATAATTAGAACTGCATTTGTCAGACAGTAAATGATATATATGTGGTAAATATCACTGATTTTTGCCCTTAAGTAAGGAGAGATTTACTCTGGTGATTTAACTTCAGGCAGTTTAAAAAATATGTACTGCTCATACATGAAACTGAAACTTAACTTTTTGTTTCGGTGGGAGATTATTTACTAGATAGAGAATGGACACCTTATCATTGGCTACTCCACTGAGGAAAATGACACTCCTCCCCCTTAAACAACCTGTAATAAATGTGCCATCATTGACGTTGACTTTTTGTACTTGAATAGGGTGATATTTCTATTGTAGTTGTATGCCCACTTTTCAACAGAAAGTGATGAAATGAATACCCTGCAACCATTAGAGTCAGCTTGGAGTTTCACTTTGTATATGAGTGCATGTGTATGTTTGTATGGTTGTTGTGCATATGTGTCACATGGAAGCATGTTGCAGGCATTATGACCCTTCACCTGAATACTTTTTGGTGTATACTTTCTTAAGACATTTTCAGAATCATATTTACTTAATCATAAACCATTACCACACATGAAAAAACTGACATTTATTCCTTGATTTTGTTTTAAAAATGTTATTTTTTGATGCTTTATTCCAATTTTGAAGTGTTGCTATTATTATTTAAGACTTTAGATATTTTGGTCACTGCCTTAATTGTATGCTATAGATTATGATTTATAGTATCATCATTCTTTCCTTGATATTCTTCAATTATAGTTTATGTTTTTCCTTTGATAAAGAATTATTTTGCAATGAAATAATAAAAGAATTTGTTGTTGTTGATTTCTGATTTATTGCATTCTTACCTGAGAGTGTTGTTTGTATTTCCTTTGCATGGAACTTAATAAGATTTTCTTTGTAGCTTAATTTATGCCCTTTTTTTCAGATCGTTTTATGATGCATAAAAACACATTTTCTACCATTGAGATTGAAAGGTTGAGATATACCTTTAAGTTCTGTTTGTTAATTATGTTGTTTAGATGTTTCTTCATTTAGAGGCAGACTCTGTAGTATTAAAATGTGTTCAGGGACTGGAGAGATCATTCAGTGGTTAAGAGCATGCTTGGTTCCCAACATTCACATGGCTACTCACAACCAATTGTAATTACAGTTCTAGGGGGTCCACTGCCCTCTTCTGGCCTGTGACTCTTGCATGCATATGGTACACATAAATTTTTATTGACAAAAGCACATGTACTCGTTTATGTATTTTATAAATAAATACATAAATAGTTTATAAAAATGTTTTTATGGGCCCGACAAGTTGCTGCATGCCTTTAAGCCCAGCACTCACAAGGCAGAGGCAAGTGGATCTCTGTGAGTTCCAGGCCAGCTTGGTCTGTGTAGGAGTTCTAGACCAGCCATAAACTACATGATGAGACCCTGTCTCCCAGGAGAAAAAAAAAAGTTTTGATTTAGTTCTTTTTAGCTTGAGGATTTTTTTTTTTGTTTTTGTTTTTGTTTGTGTTTTTTTTTTTACATATACTGATTAAAATTCTTGCTTCTTTTGTATTTTCTTAGTGTAACTGCCTTTTTGAAACTGGTTTATGCATCTCATATATTTTATTTGATGAGCCAATCTGAAGATCTTTGTATTTTATCTATTTATCATCTATCTATCATCTATCTATCTATCATCTATCTATCTATCATCTATCTATCATCTATCTCTTTCTCTCTCTCTCTATATATATATTTATTGATCCCATTGTTGTAATTTATTGACATTACTATCATGTTTTGTTTTAATTCTGCGTATTATTTTTATTGAAATTCTATATGATTCGTCTGCTTTTTTTGTAGTCAGCAATGTAGCAGGATACAATATTAACATACAAAAGTTAGTAGTCTTCCTATATACCACTAACAAACAAACACACAGAGAAACAAACCAAGGAAATGATCCAATTCTCAGTAGACTCATAATTCTCATGTTTTTGAATAAATCTAAGAAAGGAAACGAAAGACTTGTATAACAAAAACTTTAAGATTTTGAAGAAAAAATTTGAAGAAGAAGATACCAGAAGATGGAAAAGACCTCATATACTCAAGGAAAGGCATCAAATGTTGGAGATGATACAGAGCAACAGAAATTCTCATCTGTGGCTTGAGAAAACTGGTACAGCCACTTTGGGATGCAAACAGCATGGCTCTACAGGATCTTACAAGACTAAATACATGCTTATTATATTGTTCAGCAGTCATATTCCTTAGTATTTACTTAAAGGAAATATCAAAGAAAACCCATGTCCACACAAAATACAAAAATATAGACATCTCTGGAATGAATAAATTACCAAAAGGCTGAAGTAAAGGTATCTTTCAGTAGGCAAATCAACATATAAACTGTAGTATATTCAGACAATGGAGTATTACTCAGTGCTTTTAAAATGAGCTATCTCAGGCCAAAAAAGTGGAAGAAACATAAATACATACTACTTTGTGAAAGAAAAATATCTGAAATGATACCTCCTGTGTGAGGCTAGGAAAAGCAAAACTATCTAGATAGGAAATTGTTAATAGAGAAATGGAGGAGTAGAGACAGAGAAACAGAGTATGTAGGATTTTAGGGGAATGAAATACTCTACCGAGACTGTAGTGATACACATCATTATTCATTTGTCGTAGCCTAAAGGATTTGGACAACAAGAATGGACATTATTGAAAAGTAGGGATTTTGTGAGAGTATGATGAGTCATTTGTTATTAACATATCGCTTTGGTGTTGACGATGGTGAAGCTGTCCATATATAAGAGCAGGAATGTATAAGAAACTTCTGTACTTTACTTTTAATTTCTCTATGAAATTGGCATCATTAAATAATAGGAATATGCTTGATTACAAAATGAATTCTGAAATTGAAAATGAGTTAAGCAGTTTAAGATTACATTAAAAAATAAAGCTATAATGAAGTCCATTTGTATAATACTTCCATAACATAATGTACATAGTTTAATAACTTGCATCAACATAGAGAAAATGATAAAGGTGAGGTAGCTGAGCAGATAAAGGCACTTGCCATGCAAGCCTCATGATCTGAGTTCAAACTCCAGGGCCCACTGTGCAAGGAAAGAACCAACTCCTGAAAGTGGTCTTCTGACCTTCACATATGTACCATGCAAGCACACACTCATACTAATACTAAAAATAAATAAAATGATGAAAAAATAGAAATAATTTTCTGTTGTAAATTCTGAACTTTGGTCATAATTTTAAAAATTAAGTATTTTCTGGAATTTTAATGGGGAATGTATTTAATCTGTAAATTAATTTTGGTAGGATGGCCATTTTCACAATATTAATCTCACTGCTTTTGGTTTTTAATTTTGAAGTGAGCATAGGCACAATAGTAATACAGTAGTACTTGAACCCTTAACCTACCTTCTCTCTAGTAATTCCTTCCTTGTGTGACTAGTATAATCTAGAACTAGGAAGTTGATATTACCATGCTAGTCGGTAGACCTTAGTGTGCCCTGGTTTTTCCTTGCACTCATCTGTGTATATGTATTATGCTGAGCAGCTTGTCCTTATGTATTGACTTGTTTAACCACTACCACTGTTCATATACAGAACAGAACTGTTTCATCACCACTCAGGGTCTCTTATCCCCTGGGAACAACTAATCAATCTGCTTTGTGCTTGTATATGTCATTCTGAAGACTTTAAAATTTACACAAGTGGAATTGTGGAAATGTGTCCTTTGAACGTGGCTTTTTCTTTTCTTGTTTAAAGTCAGCATCCTATTCTGGAGATCTCTCCAAAGTGTTTGTGTATCACTAGTTCATTCCTGTTCTGTTGTAGAGTAGTAGTCTATTACAGGACTGTGCTGGTATATGTTTGTGATATTTTATGGTTTTGCTTCTCTGTCCATGAACATGGTAATCCTTACTCTATGTTTATTTTTTAAATTTCTTTCATCAACTTTCAGAATTTGTAAGATGAAACATATATATGTATATATACATATATGTTGTTCAATTTACACACAAATGTTTCCCTATTTAGGAACAGGTATAGTTTAATTATTAGTATGATTTTGGTAACTGTGTTGAGTTATTAGCTCATGTTCCATAAAATAAACTCAAAAGATGGTTGTTTAACCATCACCATAGTTGATTCTAGGAATTTATTTTCACCTAAAGTGAGGCCTCTTTACTGATCTTCATCCTCTCCCCACCTCCACCAAGTACCAGGTGCTCACTAATCATTTTTGCTTGTATTTCTGTTTTCCTGTTCTGCGTGCATCATGTCAGTGGGATCATACGGTATGTGGTCATTGGTGAGTGGACTCGTTTCCTCCCATTGCTGGAGCATGTATGCATTCCCACTGCACTGCTCGCTAGTGCCAGTTCACAATCCATTTGATAGAGATTTGGATCCTTTCTACTTCTCAGTCATAAATGATGCTGCCTTGCTCATGTGTGTACATATTTTTGTGTAAACTTAATGTTCTCATTTCTCTGGGCTATGACCCTGGCTCTAGAATTGCTGGCTTATATGGTAACTGTGTTTAGCCTTTTGAGGAGCTGCTGACTTATTTGCTAAAGTGGTTGCTGATTTTCAATTCCTTGCAGCAGTGTAAACAGGGTCCAGTCTCTCAGTCCCTGGCCAGCACTTGTTACTGTGTTTTCCTGATTATAATCTCCCTGTAGAGTATGAAGTGGTGTCTCATTATGGCTTTGCATTGGTGATACTGAACATCTTCTCATTATGGCTGGTGATACTGAACATCTTCTCATGCATTTCTTTTGTAGAGAAATGTCATTTTGTGATTGGGTTATTTATGGTTTAATTACTGAGTTGCAAGTGTTCTTTACATATTCTATATGTAAGTCTCTCACCAGATTTAGAATTTGCAATATTCTATCATGTTCTGTGCATTTATCTTATCACTTTTTCTAAATTAAAAAATTTTTGATTTATTTTATGTGTATGAGTGTTTTGCATGCCTATATATAAGTATACCTATGTGTGCAATGTCTGTGGAGGACAGAAGAGGGCGTCGGATCCCCTGGAGTTGGAGTTATGGATTGTTGTTAGCCACCATGAGAGTGCTGGGAACTAAACCTGGGTCCTCTGCAAGAATACCTAGTGCTCTTAACTGCTGAGCCATCTCTACAGCCACCATTTGAGTTAATTTTTGTATATGATTAGAAGTATGGGGACATTATGTTTGTGTTTCATTTTCTGTATGTTTATTACCATGGCTCTTAAGTGCCACTGACTTTTGTGTGCTGATTTTGAATGGTGACCTTGCTGGACTTACTCATTAGTCTAGGAGTTGTTGGTACATTGCTTGAAAATAGCTGCTACTGGGAAAGTTTTTCTTCTTTTTCTGTCTGTATGTTCTTCATTATTACTTTTCCTTACTTTTTTGTGCTGGCATATCCTAGCCTTGTTCCTGATGCTAGGGAACAGCATTTAGTCATTTACTGTCAAATGTGACGATGTTAAGTGTAACTGTGGAGTGGTTTTTACATGTGCATCATCAGGTTTATAAAGTTCACACGTAGTCCTAATTTGTTGATAACCTTTGTTATGAATAGATAGAATGTTTTCTTAAACATCTTTCCTATATCAGTTAATATGATCATGTGATTTTTCTTCTGTGGCCTGTTTGTAGTGGTTTTTATGAATCCATGAGGGTCAAGATTGTTAATGTTGTCTGTAGCTGTTTCTCAATCTTGGCGTTATTGACAAATTTTCATATAGAGTTCTTTGTGGAAGCCTGTCTTGTATTGTGTCACACAGGGCCTTGGTACTCTCTCTTCCTTCTTAATAAATTGAGACAGCTAAAGATACCTCTAGATATTGCCTCACATCTACACAGAACAATGCAATGACCTATATCTGTTAATTTTTAAAAATCTAAGTTTATCATTTGCTGACAGAAAGGTGTAAGATCTGCTGTGGTTTTGAAATTGTCTATTTTATCTTTAAATCAATTTCTGTGATGGCTTTATCGGTATATCCACTAGTATACTTTTATTGGTAAGTATTATTTTGTTAGCTGTATAAATGCTGTATGCCTAGTCATACTAGTTATGCTAATGTTGCTATTATGCCTTTTCTTTTTTTTTAATTTTTAAAAATTATTTATTTAATAACAACATACTTAGAAGAAGCATATCATTACAACACAATTGACATATTCAATAACGGTTTCCTGAGGTAGGATGCATCTCTTTCAAAATTGGCTGTAAATTTTTAGGTTTACAGTTGAATTATTACAGTTATACAATATTGTACTCAGTATAAACCCTAAAAGACATAAATTAAATGATGTTTTAACCTTTAAAAAGATCTCCATTTCATTATTAAAATACACAGTTTCATACAGAAAAATTCTTTTTCAATGCAATTGACATTAAGATGTTTGCACATGCATTTCTAGCCTCTATACATCTGATTATTACTAGTCCCAGTCGGTTACTTTCTGAGCTCCTTAGCATCTGAGCACAGATATAAAGTCATCAGGTAGATTTCAATGGTAATGGTTTCCACATCTACTAGTTATTAAGGAGCAAATTTTTAATA
>NW_008347536.1:2112491-2149981 GCF_000622305.1 Nannospalax galili | reverse complement strand
GCATCTGAGCATGAATACAAACTCGTCAGATAGACAGCCTTCCTCTCCCACTAGAGGCTCCATACTCTGCCATCCCTGTCACTATCCACTGTGTTGTCAGCACCCTATGCGTGTATTGCCTGCATGTAGGTACGTGCACCTGTGTCATGGAATGCCCATGGAGGACAGAAGAGGCTGTTGGATCCCCTGGAACTGGAGTTATGGACAGTTGTTAGCTGCCATGTGGGTGCTGGGATTTGAAGCTGGGTCTTCTACAAGAACAACCATGTTCTTAACTGCTGAGCCACCTCTCCAGTATTATGCATTTTTATGCTTTCTGTTTATATAGTCTGTATTTTCAATTAATTCCAAGCATTTGTATCTTTGTCTTGAAAATATTTTTTTTTCAAATATCATGTAGATGCATCTTTTTAAAACATTCTGATTTTTCTTTTTAATTAGATTTTTAATTATATTATTTCTTCCATTCATATTTAGTTTATTGATGGGGTAAATTAGGTCTGCTATTTTGCTATTTTTTTCATTTTTGTGTTCTTCCTTACTTTGTATTATTAGACTTTAAAAAATATTTTAGTTGTGTTTTCTATTTTTGCTTGCTCTGTAACTACAATATACATCTTTAGCTTTTTAGCCTCTTGTGTTCATATTTTGCCATCTCACAAAATGTAGAAATCTGTGAAAGTCTAGTTTAGAAGCTGCTGGTTATAGAATATTTAAAATTACTATTTTTCATCCTCTACGATATTAACATTAGTTGAACTACAGGAACACCAAAGTAAAATGTATAAACATAGGAACAGCATAACTTCTTTGGGCATGTAGAGAGATTATTTGGACTATGGTGGTGGTAGGATTTGGGTTACTAGTTTGATTCTTATTTTATATTCACCTTGATAGGTGAATTTTTTTTTTTTTTTGCATCTTCTGCTTTTGTTTCCTATTAGGTTTTTTGAGTTAGTGTTTTTGTTCTTCATCACTCATTCACAGAAAATTTCTGGTGTTATAGATTATGACCTATTCTCAATATTAGTTGAAATGTTTTTATTGTTTAGAGGCAATCAATTATTTTTTCTTTTTAACTGCTGTTGTTATTGAAAATTTTGGGGAGTCCCACCAGAGTCCCCTTCATACCAGGGAAATTGGGATTCCCTCTTGAAGTTCTTTGTTTCATTAGTAGCAGAATTTAATTCTCATTAATAAAAGAATTTAAGGATGGACTCAAACAGAAGGCCAAGGGCAGTTTTATTAGAGGTAAAAGAAAGACCCCAGGGCAGACAAGCTGTAAATCCTGGCACATGCCCTGGAGAAGGAAAACAGAGAAGAGGAAGAGAGAAAACCATGCAGTTTTTTTTTTTTTTTTGGTGAATTTTTGTGTATTTTATACAGAATATCTCAAAGAATGTTAATCATCTTTATACCCCCATCCCCACTGGCATGCTCCCACAGCCTCCGCACTGGAACCCATATACTCTGTCAACCGTATTAAGGCTCAATGTGTCAAGTCAGTGTCCCCAGATGTTCCACTTGAGGTCTAGTCAGCCTATCTAGAATCTCTTGTTTTAGGAAGATGAACTCTTCCTCACCTGGCTCTAATCAGCTGCCAGTGTTTCCTCAGCTAAGATTGGGGTCTACTGTTCATTTTCCCAGTTCTATGTGGGTTATTTGTCTGCCTGAGTTTGCATGGGATTTTTGTATGCTGAACAATTGCCATAGAATCATATGGCCAGGGTCCCAGGAGCTTGTAGAACTCTGTTTCCATATGGTTGTGCACCTCCATATTAAACTTCATCTACCTAGGGCTCAGGGACCATCCCAGAAGAGGGGGCGGAAAGATTGAAAAAACCATGCAGTTTTAAGTAAGGCAGCATGGAGGCAGCCCCATGACAGGGAAGGGAGCATTAGAAAAAGAGTGAAGAAGGCCAGAGTGTCAGCAAAAGCATACTTAGGCTGGGGCCAGCATCTGAAAGTAAGAGAAGAAAAAGAAAAAGATAAACCTTTCCGAGTCAGGACCCAGAAGGTTGGACAGACCCCACAGAACATCATGGTGGCTTATAGGGTAGGAATTCTGGGTAGGAAAAGTACATTATCTCATTGAAGAGCTTATTATTCCTCCTATTCTGTAGTGTGACTTGAGATGAACCTGCCAACTGAGGGGTGGTCCTGCCTTCTGAGTGGTGGTCCCTCTGGGAGGTTTGATATGCCCAACAAGAATGTGAGGTCTTTATGTAGGCCAGAAATTTTATTCTCTTGACCAGAATACAATAGTTTTCCCTTAGTGGACCTTTACTGTCTGTCACTGTCACACCAGCAGAAGAAATGACAACAGGAGGAAAATTGTTCTTGTCCTTGATGTGATTTTAATGAATATAAACTCTGTGGTATGGGAAATAGTTCTGTAGGGTTTTCTGTTCAGAGTTACGGATGTGCATGCATGTCAACCACAATGGGTTGGGTCTTGTTAAAAATTCTATGGTCTTTTTTTTTTTTTTTTGGTAAGAGTTAATTGGTCTCTGGGGCTGGAGAGATGACTCAGCGATTAAGAACACAGGTTGTTCTTGCAGAAGACCCAGGTTTGAATCCCAGCACCCACATGGCAGCTAACAACTGTCCGTAACTCCAGTTCCAGGGGATACAATGGCCTTTTCTGTCCTCCGTGGGCATTGCAAGACATGGGTGCACTTATCTTCATGCAGGCAATACACTCATACACATGAAATAAAAATAACAAATAAAATATTAAGAAAAGAGTTAACATGGTCTCTCATTTTGCTCTGAAAAATATTTTACTTGCTAACAATTTATATCACTATTTTATTAAGTGTCAAGATAGTAGATTATAAGTAATTTACAAAGACTGAATTTATGCATTCTTTAAAATCATTGTATCTAATGCTAAAATAAAACCCATGTTATTGTAATTGCTCTTTTAGAAGGAAGGTGAGCTTGTAGTTAGGGCTTTATTTAGTTCACAGAGAAATCAATGCTGTGCTGGTGGAAGGGCCAGTAGGCAGCTGGAAATGTGAGTGGACTCTGGGGAAAGGTGGTGATAAATACAATTGGAAGTTCTTGCTTCTAGGTGGTCATTGTAACTGTGGCTACACTGGCATAGGAAAGCACAGAAAAGGGGATGTCTGGTGGATTTGAAGGCTGGGAGTCAAGAGCGTGCAGTTCAGTTTTTGCTCTATAAATATCAGTAATATCTTTGAAAGAGTGGAAGACATAAGTTGTGCTGAAGTAATAGTTTTCCCCCCTCAAAATAGCAAATAGTGGGTGTCCTGAATTTTTAAACCTCTAAAGTTGTATTTAATAGTCAAAATTGTACCCTTAATATGTATTTAGTGTAATTAATTTTGCAAAGTACGTTTAGCAAGATGAAAACATGGAATGTGAATCTTTTATCTATGTTCTTTGTATACAGTAGATATCTAAAAATACGTTTTCATCTATATTCATTTAACTGTCTTTCCTTCTTATCGTCTCCCTGCCCCTTATCCGTGTAGTCTTCCATCCCATCCATCCATGTATGCATGCATCCATCCACTCCTCCTTCCAGAACTAAGTATGCTTTGCCAATTAGTTCCTGATACCTAGGAAGAGGGAAGCTTACTTGGTCTTAATCACACTACTATGAGCTTCTGAGAGAGCTTTGAAGTTGTTTCCAAGGCTGCTTTAAAAATTTGTGCCACAAAGAACTGGGATCATCTTATCTCAGCTGGACACACTGGTAACATCTAGCTTATCCCTAGGAAGGCTGTTAAGAACTCGTCTTTTCTTTCTTTTTCTAGGAAGTGCTTTGTTACTCAGATAGTTGTTCTGAAGGATTTGGTTTTTTTTTTTTTTTTAGAATTGCCATGGAATTTGCTTTGATATTTTGCATTACTTTAGACAAGTTAAAAACCACAGAATATTAAAGATGGCTGGCAGTATAATAAAAATACAAGTGAAGTGCAAAAAAAAAGATGGATTAAAATAAAAATTGCATTTTCATTTTAAGCATGCTCGGGTTGAGTTATTAAGCACTATAGTAGTTAAGAAATATCCAAGCAGACATGACAAAAATGAATGAAGTATGTAATATGCAAATCAAAGGCCTTTGTGGGTGTGGTCTGTAAGTTGTTGACATGTTTGTGTTTCAGTGACAAGACCTTGCAGCCAGTCTTCTGCAGTCTTTACCCTGTTTAGTGTACTGCAGCTCATAGAATATGGTCATGCATTCTTTCTTTAGATTGAAAGTTTATTTTGTTAGTCCTGTACCTTAGGGAAGTATTTATTTTCTTCTAAAACATTACTACGAAATAAAATTCACTATATCTTTTTTTTTTTTTTCCTTTTTGGTATTTTTGAGACAGGGTCTCCCTGTAGCCCCAGCTGTCCTGGAACTCACTATGTAGACCAGGCTGGCCTTGAACTCAGAGATCTGCCTGCCTCTGCCCCCCCGAGTGCTGGGACTAAAGGTGTGCGCTACCACACCCAGCAACAATTTAATAAACTCCTTTTTTTTTGTCTTTTTGAGACAGGGTCCCCCTGTAGTCCCAGCTGTCCTGGAACTCATGATGTAGACTAGGCTGGCCTTGAACTCACAGAGATCTGCCTCCTGAGTTCTGGGATTAAAGGCGTGCACCACCATGCTCGGCTAAAAGTCATTATATCTTAAAGGAGTTTTCCAGGATGATTAAGTAGCATTTCTTAATAGAGTTACAATATTTAGGAATTTTCCCTTTATTTTTGTTTTATCTGCACTTTCTTCTTCTTTGTAGAACATGTGATATGCATATTTACTACGTATATATAAGATATATAAACATTTAGAATTTAGAGGTTACATTGTACTTGCTGTACCTCCCAGTAACCTCACTTATGAAATGAATTACATAGTATAATATAGTATCAAATCCTTGAAGATTTGTGTACCAGTTTCAAAATGTAACATCCGTGTTTGCTGATTAGAAATGATAGTGGAGCCTGGCGTGGTGGTGTATGTCTTTAATCCCAGCACTTGGGAGTCAGAGGGAGGCCAATCTCCGTGAGTTCAAGGCCGGCCTGGTCTACATAGCGAGCTCCAGTACAGCTGGGGCTTCAGGAAGACCCTGTCTCAAAAAAGCCAAAAAAAACCCCACCAAAAAACAAAACAAAAAACCCCCAAAAAACCCGAAATGATAATGGTAGTGTTATTAGAAAACATTAATGTTTAGGATTTGAACAGGATGTGAGGATGTTTTTTAATCTGCTAAAATGTTATGCAGCATTTAATAATTATACTGTTTTCTTGCAGGAATGTTAATACTGTGATTTATGTAGTTAGTTCCTGCAGTAGTTTTTAATATAGTCACTTAAATATTGCATGTTAGTTTGAGATTCCTCTGAGAGCAAGAGCAAGCGAGCAAGTGAGGGAGAGAGAGATTTACATTTTAAGGAAACACTTGACTGTTTCTTGCTTTCTTTTGTGCGATTTAAAAAGTAAGTTATTGTCTTTGCCCTGCCCTCATAAGCTTCTGCTGCCTTCTGCTGTAAAGTGATTTTCTCTTCCTTCCCCATTTCTGTTGCAACCATCTTTGAAGCTGTGACTTGGTGTTGAGAGATTTGCTTGCGGGGAAAGGAATGCCCCCGAGTCTTCAGATTTAACCTAGATATAATCATGTGTTAAATAACACAGTGGCACTTAATTGAAATTTGAGGTTCTTGTGATATTGAACATCATTGGAAAGTGATAAGGAAGTCACTGTTATGTAGCTATATAATTGGTATCTGTACAGAAGATGAAAAGACTGCACCAAGAAAGGCCTATTAAAAATGTGATCCAGCCCATCATGCTGTTAATGCTCTCTTGCTATCGTTCCCGAAGTGTTGACTGTCAGATTGGGAAAAGGCTGGGAAGGGGGAGTTTAGGGAAAGCCGAATTTAGGGAAGGATAAATTGAAACTTGAGACCAGAATAGAGCATAAGTTAATATTAATACACTACTTATATTTTCACAAAAGTAAAAGTATATCAATGCACAGAAGTTTGTTGGGAGACCATATTAACCAAGCCAATGAGAAGGTTCTCTGCAGGAGAAGCAGGAGATTGAATATAATCTGAAACTTCAGTCATATGATTTTTATTGACAGTTGATTTTTGTACCTTTATACTTTTTAAAAAATTATTTATTTATTTGTATGTGTGTGTGCGCATGTGTGTGTGCATGCGTGTGTGCATGGGTGTACATGTGCGTGTGCATGTGTGTGGTGTGTTTGCTACTGTGTATGTGTATGGAGATCAGAGAACAACTTGAGAGTCAGTTTTCTCTTTCCACAATACGGACCTAGGGATTAAATTCAGGTGGTTATGCTTAACTTTTACCTGCTGAGCTATTTCCCCCATTTATTTATTTTTACTGTATTTGTGAAGTTTATTCTATTTTTCATTATCAGTAATGTTCAGTATTTTTATTAATTAAATTTTTTTGCCAATTTCATTTATGGACATAATACTTTCTGATTTATACTTTTAAGGACACCTTTTAATGTCTGATTCTCCATCTTTATAGAATAAAGATAATAAGGATAAGAAGATAATAGTATATGATTCGTAATGGGCAATTGGGAGCACAAAATCTGATTTCCTGTTGATTACACCTTGTATATAAGGGTAAGGTAATCTGAGCATTCTTGAATGTTTGCTAATAAATTTGAATCATGAATTGCCCTTCCCATTCTAGTGGCTAATTGTCTTTGGGTTGTATGTCTGAAACATGTTTACATTATGCTCATTTTGAAGGCTGAAATCCTTGAAACGCTGTGTGTGTCTGATAAGTCCATAGCCATTTGCTTTGCGTTGATCAGATGCCAGATGCTGTTGCATACCCTGGAAGGGTAAAGGTGCACAAGCCAATCTTTGACCCATAGATAGAGGTAAACAGGTTTGTTGCCAGATAGATGTTGATGATAGTGATAAGACTGGCTAGGTTGGGGCAGGAGAGGTGGTTCAGCAGTTAAGAACACTGTTCTTGCAGAAGACCAGGGTTCAACCCCCAGCACCCACATGGCAGCTAACAACTGTCCGTAGCTCCAGTTCCAGGGGATCTGACAGCCTCTTCTGTCCTCCACGGGCATTACACAACACGGGTGCACTTACCTACATGCAGGCAATACACTCATACACACAAAATAAAAATGTTTTGATTGAGGTCAGTGGGACAAATGTTCTTAAAATAAGCATTGTGCCTTAGTTTAGTTCATAAAGGAATGTATTATTAGGTACTGTCACTGAAAGTTCAAAAATATTTTTATTTTCGGATGTATAATTAGTGGATACTATTTTTCTGCATTTGTAACTAAATTTTAATAAAATATTATTTGAGAAGTATTTAATTTACATACTTCTGTATATGATTGTGCCTCTTGAATATTAATTTTTCATTACATGATTTATTAAATAATATTAGAACATCTTTAACATATAACTTAATAGGAACTGGGAAGATTGGAAACGATTAATAACAATTACATTCCATATTAAGATATCATAGAAAAGATGATTTAAAAGGGGACTTTGTAGATATAGATCATCTTGCTAGTGATTTAAAATTACATTCATTGATTCAGTAATTGTGTGTGTGTGTGTGTGTGTGTGTGTGTGTGTGTCTGCGTCTTTTTTTTTTAAGAGCTATAGATTCTGATGTTTTGCTGAGGAGCATTAGGAGCAGCCGATGAAGAGAATTGCCGAGAGTACACCACACTGGAGTGGGGATATCCTTATTCTTTGAGCCAAAGTAGACTGAATAATTATGTTTTATATATACTGAAAACAAATTATGCTGAAACAATACTTTTTAAATTTAAAAATTGCCAACAGAATACCAATTCTTTCTTCATTTTAATGGTAAAATGCCAGAAAACTAGAGAATGAAAATTAGCTTTAGAACTCTGTTTTCCTAAATTCACTTCAGTAGTGTTCAGTTAAGTCACACTGCCTCCATGTGGTTTTGGAAACATTAAAACTCTTAGTAAGCCATTTTAAGTAATGAACAGCAAAGAATACATATGATTATGTCATCAAGAAAATTGCCTTCGTAATATTGGTATGTAGACCTGGTATGCTATTTATATGAAAGTGATTTGACATTAGTCAATTGTTTTATATATGAAGTTTCTTTTTCCTTTGATTTCTTAAACTGTAAACATTCAAACCTGAATGAGGTCTTACAATTTTTAGTTTATTATTCGTACTTTTCCCCATAACTCTTAAAATAACAGACCTTTTTCCTAGGGAATACAATGTTTCATTTATTTCTCAAATGCAGTACAGTATTATCTTTGAGATTTTGACTGAACTTTCCTTAAATAAGTTTGATAAAAATATTTTTCTGTAAAGTATTTATAGGTCTTTTCTTTTGGTATTAGAAAATTCCCTTATAATTTTATAAAAATCAGATGATTTAGTGTGACTTGTAATGACATCGAATGAAATAAACAATTGCTTGTATGTGAAATAAAAAGAAAACCCGAGTCTTTGAATAAACCTACATTTAGTTAGAATTATTCTGGACTGGATTTTTTTTCAAGATATATTATTTGGAATTTCTTATTACTGAATTTTGAATCCTCTAGCATAATCTATGTATAGTGATGCATATAGGTAGTACCAGCTACTCGGGAGGATTGCTTCAATCTAGGTGGTAGGCCAGTATGGACAATACAGAGAGATTCCATCTCAAGAACAGTCAGACAACAAACAAACAATAAAAAAACCAAAGGAAAAAATCAGATCCCGACAAAACACAAAACAACAATAGAAAACTCTAACATAGACTAATTATACTGGTTCCCTAATAACCAATAACAAAGCAATAATAATTTAAAATAATTAATGACAAATAAGCAGATTCTTCTCACTTATCAGAATGATTTATAGGATCTATTTAGGTTCAATTCTTCTTAGAGCATTAAAAGGATAGTTCAGGCTGGGTGTGGTGGCACACGCCTTTAATTCCAGCACTCAGGAGGCAGAGGCAGGCGGATCTCTGTGAGTTCAAGGCCAACCTGGTCTACATAGTGAGTTCCAGGACAGCTGGGGCTACAGGGAGACCCTGTCTCAAAAAGACCTAAAAAAAAAAAAAAAAAGGATAGTTCAACACAATCTACTCATTTTTGATAATTCTTTTTGCCAGATTTATGAAAAAATTTAAAGTAATTATAAAGCCAGATCAAAGCTTAATCTTTCTTTCTTTTCTTTTTTTAAAATTATTTGCAGGAGAGGGCTGCTCACAATTTATATGGCCAATTTGGTAAGTAGTGTTCTATTTTTTCTTTTAACTTTTAAAGTTTTCCCACAGGCCTTTGTTTTTGTTTGTTTGTTTAATGGGAAAAGGAAAAACTAGTTGAATTTGAGAATATTTTCTGTCTGTGTTTTAAAGGCTAGAGTTGACTACTTGGGAGAACCTTCCTATGTAGTTTGTTTCTGTCATAAGAATGATTCATTTATTTTAGAAGGGAATGACCCACTACCATTTGCCCTTTGTGATTCTTTTCTTCCTGAAATTAAATCTTCTGTGATTCCTTCCTTCCTTCCTTCCTTCCTTCCTTCCTTCCTTCCTTCCCTCTCTCCCTCCTTTTCCTTCCATCCTTCCTCTCCTCTCCTCTTTTTTTAACATTAGCATATTAAATATGGGTCTGTTATGACATTTTCATTCCTATGTGTCATTCATTATTCATTATCTATCTATCTATCTATCTATCTATCTATCTATCTATCTATCTATCTATCTATCTATCTATATCTATCATCTATCTATCTATCTATCTATCTATCTATCTATCTATCTATCTATCTATCTATCATCTATCTATCATCTATCATAATCTATCCATCCACCCACCCGTCTATCTCTCTCTCTCTCTATCATCATCACCTACCTATCATCTATCATTCGATCTCTATCATCTATCGATCTATCATCCATCTGTCTATCTCATCTTATCCCATATTGAATTTCATACTTTGCCTATGTTGCCATTTTCATGGGAGAAATGATTTCAGGCTGAGCTATCATGATACATCTTCTTTAACATTAAAACAAGGTTACTATCTTTAAACATCATATTTATTGAGTAATATAATTAGCCAGGCTTCTAAATATCCAAGTTTACAGAAATAAAGTTAATGCCATCTGTTCTGAAATTATTTATAGTAAATATATAACGAAGATATTACTACCATGTTCACTGATTCATATTTTAAAACATTTATTTAAAAATCATTCAAGGTTAATAGTTAATCAATACCATTAAATAGTTCAACTAAGAAAAATTTATTTGAAGATGTATTCTTGTATTTTGTAACAAAGCAGCATATTTCAGAAATATGTTTAGTGTGCTAGTTTCTTTTCCTTTCGTGATAAAACACCCAACATATGGGTTGGTGTTGACCATATTCAGTGTGGGTCTTCTCTCAGTTAAATCTCTCTGGAAACATCCTCACATACAATCAGAGGTGTGTGCTCTAGATGATTCCACATACAGTCATGTTAATACTGAAAATTATTCATCACATGAGACAGTTCATTTCAGTGATAAACTAATTCTGTTGTGTCATGACAGGGTAAGTTGGCACAGTGAATAGTATAGTATTCATGGAAACAACAGTTTCATGGGCCGCTAGCAAGCGGTTGTATGTAACTTGAAGCAAGTGGAAAAATGACTGTGTTTTGATAATCTAAATATATCCCAACTCACCTATGAGTAAGCTGGATCCCAAAATGTGCTCGTCATACAAGTGAAGTGTGACAGGCCAGTCAGAATATACTATGGTAGGGATTTAAGCACTTGTAGTTAAAGTGCCATAGTTCTGCAGATTTTATAAAATCTTCAGTGTTTAATAGATTATGTAAGATTTTTCTCAAGACTTTGAAGGAGCCTATGAAAATGAGAAGTCCGTGCTGCCCTGCATGTCTGTCCGTCCCCCCCCCGCCCCCCGCTTCATTCACACTGGCCCTCTGGGGAAGCCTGGCTAACATGCTTCCTCTTGAGGATGTGTGTCTTACTGCTTCATTTCATTCAGACTGTTGAAGTTTCACTATAACAAGATATTTTGTATCTATCCCACATGAAACATGGTTGTGGTACTCAGCTTGAACTCTGAACACTTCTTTTCTGCCAGCTTATGATAGTGTGTTTAGAATTAAGAAGAATGTATATCTGGGGACATTACTTTGAAACTCATCATAAGCTAGACTTGGTGGCCCACATCTCCAGTTGCAGCATTCAGGAAGCTATCTGATCCCAAGAGTTCAAGACCACTCTGGTCAACATAGTGAGATTCCCCTGGTAAACCAAATCCAAGTGCCAAACCCAAGACAAACTCAAAACTATAAACTTGAGATATAAAGTGAGAAATGCTACAGCATGAAAAATGAAAACAGTTGATAAATCTTGGCTATACGTTACCTGTGTTTTATGACAAAAGGTCAGAATTTTCTACCTAATATCGCTATTGTGATGCGTTACTTTCTTACTTTAAGAACATCAATGGTGTGCCTGCATATATGGATGGATTTGAAGTTTAATATATTTCTCCAGCCACTTACATGCTTCTCTATATTAAGACAAAGTATATGTAATACTGAAATATTTTATGCATTTATGTAGTTCAGATTATAAGTAAACTTCTAAAATGTGTACACTACCTAATTTAGATCATAAACTAATGCAGAGATCTTGTTTTAAAATAATCGGTATTGAACAGTATGCAAAATGCTGTATTCTAAGAAACTTAAACATATTTGAAGTAATTGTAGATTCATATAGTTATAAAAAGTAATAAAACTTCTTGGTTTTCTCTAGTGCTGGCATATTATATAGTACAATATGGAAAAGAGGATATTTAATTGATACATTCAAGACACAGAGTGTTCCAGTCACCCTAGGGGTCCCACATGTGACTCTGAGATGCTCTCCTCTCACCCCCTTTGTAACCCTGACAACCACTAATCTTTTATTTCCATAATTTTGTTATCTAAAGAAGATACAGAGCTGGGTGTGGTGGCATACTCCTTTAACCCAGCACTCGGGAGGCAAAGGCAGGTGGATTTCTGTGAGTTTAAGGCCAGCCTGGTCTCCATAGTGAGTTCCAGGACAGACTGGGGCTACAGGGAGACACTGTCTCAAACCCCCCCAAAAAAAAAGATACAGAAATGAAATCATACTGTATTTATCAGCATGATTCTCTGGAGATTTATTCAAGTTGTTATCACCAAGTTTTTCTTTTTTGTTTGAGAACATTGATAGCATGGGATATATCCTTTCAGGGACATTTGGTTTATATCTGATTTCTGATTATTATGAACAAGGCTCCTATAAATATTCACATATTGGTTTTATGTGGATATGAGCTTTCATTTGTATGAACAAGTACAGTTGCCTTGTTATATGGTAATTACATGTTTAGCTTTTCATGTTTGTGTCAGTGTATGTGTGTGTGTGTGTACACATGGGTACATGTGTAAATGTGTGCATGGGAAGACCAGAGGACCGCTTGTGTGTCTTGCCCCTAGCACCTTTAATCACCTTTAAGCAGTTACTTGGAGTCCCTCTTTCAGGGAGATCAGTAGCTCAGTCCAGCTCCATGGTTCGGAGCAGATTTCTATTGCCTGGGGCATTGTACAGTTCTGGTTCAGAGCTTTTCTGTTTGAGTAGAGATGTTCTGCAAATCTGGACTCAGACTTGTTCCTAGAAGAGGCCCTGCAGGGAGGGACCTTTGCCTCTCTAACTGCCTATCTCCAATTCAGCAGAGATCTGTTTAAAGGGCTTCTTGAAGTACTTTCAATTAAATGCTGCGAAAAGAGGATATGGTACCTATATGGTACCTATATGGTCTGTAGACCCCAGCGTTTGTCTGCTTGGACTGCAGATCTGCTCAGTGCTGTTCCTAGTGTTTGTTGTGCTTTTGAGTGTCGTATTCCTTTGGTCTGTGCCCCACTCTCTGCCTATGGGCTCAGTGCTTTTGTCTTTTGTTCTCTGCCTCTGGTTGATTATCTGGTACTAAGAGGAAAGTATTAATTTTCTGAGGCTCTTTTTTTCTCTTAACCTATGGTCCTCACTCTACACTAGGAGCAGAGCCTATTCCTGTTCCTTTTTCTAAAATTTCCCTTCTTTCTTTGCCACCAAAACTTGTGTTTTCTGTTATCACCCACCTTGTAGAAGAGCTGCTGTCCGACTCTCTGTGGCTTATTCCAAGGAGATTATAACAGTCAGTGTATGGGAACTGGCCTCCCTTCGGTCTCCTTTCTGTGATGGACTTATTTTGTTACTCTGTGGCATAGTTTTTATTGCTAAAGGTTTTAAGTAGTTTGGCAGACATTTAATTCTTTTTCAATCGCTTCTTGGTTATGTCTTCATTAAATGGCTTCTTTTTATATGCAAACATGCATATAGGTCCAGTTGGTAGTCTAGGAAATGATACTTGGTGACTTAGAATGTAATTTTGTTAGCTTTTGACTATGGCAGTTGCCCATTCCTTAACATTTTTACTAGAAATTTTAAATATACTGGAATGCCTTTGAATGAATATATAGTAGAAAAATTATAGAGAGATCTAATCTGGATTATCTTTATCATCTTTGTCTTTATTTTCATTATTAAATATTTATTGAATGTAAAGAATTGTGCTAGGTATTAAGAAATACAACAAGGGGGGGTGGAGAGATGGCTCAGCGGTTAAACTGCTCTTCCAGAGGACCTGGGTTTGAATCCCAGTACCCACATGACTGCTAACAACCATCTGTAGTCCAGTTTCAGGAGAATCTGATGCCCTCTTCTGACCTCCACTGTCAGTGCATGACAAGGTGTGCTTACATACATGCAGGCAGTACACTCATACACAAATAATAAAAATAATAAAATATTTTTAAAAGGCATAAACAAGCCATTATTCTTCTCTTATGCTTAATTTAGTTGGGCAACAAGATATATCTAGGTCTCCATTTTAAATATAGATAGTGGTCCAGGATAGTGTATTTATGAGTAATATGTTAATTGCTATGGTCTTCCGAACTTTAAGAAAGGAAATTAGCTTTGACCTAGGGGAATCACAGAAGGTATGAGTTATATGGGACTTGAACTTTGTAGAAGAAAGGGGAATTAAAGTCAGCTACATCTTAGACACATATCATTATTAACCTCAGAACAAAATTCTTACCTTTCTAAGTATTAGTAAGTTGTGGTAAGGTTTAGAAAAGAGAATAAAGGGGCTGGAGAGATGGTTCAGCAGATAAGAACACTGACTGTTCTTGCAGAAGACCTGAGTTCAAATCCCAGCACCCACATGGCAGCTAACAATTGTCCATAACTCCAGTTCCAGGGGATCCGACAGCTTCTTCTGTTCTCTGCAGGCATTACAGAACATGGGTGCACTTACCTACATGCAGGCAATACATGCATACACATAAAATAAAAGTAATAAATAAAATAAAAGAAAAAAGAATAAGAAACATTGAGCATTTACTGTATGTTAGATACATAACATATAGTTATGTTAGTACATATGTATATGTATACATATGTATATGTAAATGTTAGATACATAACATTTAAGTGGGGATTGCCAAAATAAATATAATATTAAATTATTTTAACTAATCTGAAAACCCCACAAAATGTTAATGGGTAAATGTGGTATCTTGGATATATCTTGAAAGTGCCTGTACCATGCAATTGTTTTTAAATTTTGATAGTGTGTTTCAGTTGAGTGTTATAGGGAGCAGGTGGAGAATGTACTCTATGAAGGGACACGCCTCCAGTTTTCATCATAGAATGGTTTTCCTTTGAATTCTGTTATAGTTATTCTTAGTACTCATATTTTTCTAGTAGGTTTCAGCTTTAAACTACAAGTCTATATAGTTTAAATGATAAGCATTAAAATATTACGGACTTAGCAGTCTTGGTTAAAATTATTCTTATATGCTGTTTAACACATTTGGAATGAGAAACATACTTTAAAACACACCCATAATTTCATAGATTTCAAATGACAGTGAATTATTTGCTAAATGTCAAATAAATAACAGGTATATAAAACAAACGAAATAAATTAACATTTTCCTTGGCTTCGTCTCGAGAACTGCAATAAAATGATGGAAAAGATTTTCTAGAGCCAAAGCCAGTTACCCATATGAATGCCAGCTGCTAAGATTCAGCTTTGCCATAGTATAATGGAGAGCATATAAGCTAAATTTGTAGTCACATGTTTTCTCTTTATTATATTGTTTTATCCGTGACTAAGGTTTCAAGACTTTCAAAAATCATCATATACACTAACAGCTGTTTAAGAGATGTCAAGTCTTATTCTTTTAGTTTTAGTTTAATTTTAAGGAAGAGGATTTCAGACATGAGATATTCTATATGGGTTCTTTTAGAAGTTTTTCTCTGTAATTTCATTTGTATCACCAAACATTTAATGACATGTGCATTTTAAAATTATAAACATATATACACACATATGTGTGTGTACCAAGTAGATGTCTATACCATTTGTTTTTTAATGTTAAACATGCAATGTCTTTGATTAAAGCATCTGTATTTGATATCTTTAACTTAAAGTTTAAGAATGTTGATTCGTATGTTTTGTTGTAAGACCACTTCAATTTAATTAAGTTTTACAAGTATTTATTATATCAGTGCTATTCTGGACACAAGAGGATTAAAAAGAAATACAAGACAGATTGTAATGTAGTTGGAGAAATTTGACAGATGAACTCAAAGGAAATAAAATTAAGAGTAGTAAATTTAAAAATAAATAATTATAAACTGTTTTTTACTTCGCTAAGCCTTCGCTATTGTGGAAAATGACATTAATCCTTCATTTGGTTGTTTAGGGCAGACACTTACAATTTTTAACTTCTTTGCTTCCCTTTATACTAGTTCAGTCCACCAGGATGCACATTTTATCCTATTCCTAAGATCTGCTCTGGGTTTTATCATCTTCCCAGCAGCACAGTTGTAACTGTGGTCAGTGGCTTCCATCCCTTGCCTGGACTGTCTAATGGCCACCTTGCCCTTCTCTCTCTTGCATTCCATCATCTGTATAGCAACAAAATGTTGGAAGTCCTTGAAGCTCACCAGGTAACTTTACTCCAAGGTCTCTAAATTACTTTCTCATTGCTGGAATAAAATACGCTTGACAAAAGCAACTTAAGGAAGAAAAGGAGATAGGACCTGTTTTTTTTTTGTTCCAGAGGAAAACACTGCATTATGGTTGGGAAGGCATGGGAACAGACAGGGCAAACACGACGGCAGGGCCAAGATGCTGGCCGGTCCCATTGCACCCACACCTAGAAGGAGAGAGCAATGCATGCATGCTGCTGCTTGGTTTCTGTTTACATTTTAAGCCCTATTTGTGTGCGTGCGTGCATGCGTGCATGTGTGTGTGTGTGTGCGCTCTCATACATGCCTTCGTGCAAATGTGCAAGTCAGAGAATAGCTTGTAGGAGTCTGTTCTTCCTTTCCACTATGTGGGCCCTGGGGATTGAATTTAGGTAGTCAGACTTGGTAGCAAGCACCATTTCACTGGCCCCATTTGTTCATTTATATAATTTAGGATCCCAGCCAGAAATTGGCACCACCCATAGTGGTGGGTCTTTCTGCCTCAATGAACATGGTCCAGATAATTTCTCCAAAATTCAACAGAAGCAGGTGTGAATTCTCCAGAACTGCAGTTGGAACATCCTAGCGAATTTATTGGGCTTACTGACAGAGCGGGGGTTGGGGGATTACTTACAGAAGAGTGACCCCCGCATTTAAAGCTGCACTGGAAAGTCCACACCCAAGCATACATTCTGTGACCTCCCAGTAGCTGTACAAAATGGTGAGAGGTGAACTTCATGGTGTTTTCTTACTTATATATCCTTAGTTCCTCACCCTCATGTAGCCAAGGCCAACAGATTGCGTAGGAGGGGTGACTGACTCCCCCCAGACCCTCCTTTTCTTGCAGAAGGTCAACAGTCAAATTTATAATCCTAGAGAAGCTTGGGAAGAAGGTGTGACTATAGCTTGCTAGTTTCGTTCCCCAGTCGGAGGACACTTCTGTGTAACACTCCACCTCTTCCTCCAGCTCTTTCATTCTTTTCCACCACACTCTTCCACAAGAGTTCCCGAGCTTTGGAGGGGGTGACGGATGTAGGATGATCTTTCTCCCATTGTATGGAGACACTGAATTCTCCGACCTTTCACCATCTGTTTTCCATGGGCTGTTGGCCCATTTTAGTGGCATTACATCTACTATAAAAACACAAATAGAAAAAAAAGCAAGAATATCTAAAGTGTTGACTGCTCTAATAACCTAACCTATGGGCATGAACACAAATGCTTGGATGGTACCTTAACCAGTTACATCACATCTATCTAACAAAACAGTTGCAATGGTTTCCCCTCTGGGGCCTATAATTTCCCCTGCCACAGGAGGTTGGCCTTGTGTAGTACCAGATGTGTGTTCTACCACTAGGAGCAGGCCTTAAATCCAATCGGAAATTTGCCGCTTGTACATACATTAGGTCCCCCACTATTGCACCAGCAGGAATATCATGCTTGGCATGTTGATAGTGTAGCACACAGGGTCCATCATTAAGCAGAATTGTAGGGGACAGTTCTCCCCTCAGCCATCTACATGGTGCAGATGAAAGCCACCCATCCAGTGGCAGGGAGTTTCCAGCTTCGTCCCAGCCAGCTTCATTTCTTCCTCTCCTGCGCTCACATCATGTCGAGTCTTCAGCAATAGGTTCTTACCGTCTGCTTCTGGTGTGCAACCAACATTAGTGGTAATAACCTTTATCATTTTGGGGACCTCCAGGGCCCCTCTGGCCAACAGCTCATAGTGGGGCAACCCACTCCTGGTACTAGGTTGATTTTCAACAACCCAATGGCTTCTGGAAGGGCTTTCTTCCATCCCCATAGGATCCCTTTCGTGCTTAAGGCTTTTGACTGTTCTTTTCACAACCCATTTTTTTCTTTCAATTAATCCTGCCCCTGCAGGATTGTAAGGAAGGTAGAAATACCACTGAACCTGGTTATTCTCAGCCCAGGTTTGTACATCAGTACTTGTGTAATGAGTGCCACTGTCACTATCAATCCATTGTGAACACCCATATATGACACTGAGTTGGGCAAGGCCCTTAATAGTAGCCTTACCTGTCGCTTGCTTGTAAGGAAAGTCCTGTATAAGGCCTGTGGTAGTGTCCACACAAGTGAGAATGTACTTCCATCTTTCGCTGCCTGGCAGGGACCTTATATGATCTACTTGTCTGTCTCTTATGGGGAAGGCTGACTTATGCACGTGTCCTATCATGGCATCCATCCTTCGGGGTTGTGAACCGGGAACTCACCTCACAGGCCTGTACAGCCTGAAGAATGTCAGAGTATTTAATTGGAATGCCGGTGGCTTTGGCTATTTTCCATCCTGTGTTGGCTCCCTTGTGGCCAGACTTGATATGAATCCAGTGAACTGCCTCTAAGCATACCTGGGGGCAGATAGCCCTTATTTTGGTAAGAGCATTAGCTTCCTGATTTCCCGTGGGACTCACCAGGCAGTGGGCTGACACAAGGTAAACCACTAGGAGTACTAGCTCCACTGCATTTTACTATATATTTCTTTCCACACCTGTTGTCCCCATAGTGGCCATCCCACCACCTGCCAGTTTTCTTTCTTCCACTGGGCCATCCATAAGGTTAAGCTTTTGAACACAGCTTAACGGTCAATACAGATGGTTACTAGCTAAGGCTCTTGAGTTACTGCTATCCATAGAATTCAGCCCACTGGCTGCTCTCTCCTTTTCCCCCCACATAGTGTCAGTGTTCATCTCTATTGCCACCACTACCCATTCTTGTTTGTCAGCCCTGCTGCTGCCATCAGTGTACCAGGCATCAGTAGGAATTGGGGGAGTCCCTTCTAGCACTCAGTCTGGTCTTGCTGGAAGGTCAGCTATGGGAGGCGAAGGGAGAGGCTCTGTGCCTTGAAACAACACTGGCCCTAGTACTGCCTGCATGGCATTGGTGATCAGGCTTGCTGACAATACCCCTCACTGTTGTAAATATGCATGCCATCTTTGCAGCATTTGGTTTTGTGCCACCCCTGACAGAGCCTTGCACCCTCCACTCATCCTTTTTTTGGATATTCAGTTTTTACAGTAATGGGGTGGGGCCTGTAATGGTTTCAACGGTTTGTATACAGCCAGCAGTTTCTGTCTCTAGAGCCCTAACAGGGCAGGGGGTGGTCGGTTACTTACTGAAGAGTGCCCCCTGCTTCCCCCCACCCTTTAAGGGTGCCCTGGAAAGTTCACACCCAAGCATACATTCCGTGACCTCCTGGTAGCTGCACAAAATGGCAAAAGGTACTGCTCCATGGAGCTTTTCACTATATATCCTTAGTCCCTCCCCCTCATACAGCCAAGGCCAACTGATTGGGTGGGAGAGGTGACTGACTCCCCCTGACCCTCCTTTTCTTGCAGAAGGTCAACAGTCAAGTTTATAATCCCGGATAAGCAGGTGCAACCAAGCTTGGGAAGAAGGCGTGGCTATAGTTTTGACAGTTTAGTTTCCCAGTTGGGGGACACTTCTATGTAACAACTGTACACGTTTGATCTTTTTCAGATACTCTCTGAGAACTTTTATGGAGATTAACTTTAGGTTCATTTTGTCCTGCCAGGGTCTCTTTATACGTATCTCATATAATCAGTGATTGAGTAGCATGGAAACTATGCAATTCTATCATTCATTATTTTTGAACATGCGCTATTAGATGTGATAATACTGTCCTCAGTAGTACATGTAAGACTCCGCCTTTACTTTCTTTTATTGAATAATCTAACAGTTCTTTCAAAAGTGTATTTATATTGTTAGTTCATGTCAAGCTTGGTATCTGTTTTCAAGACCTATATATGCCATTCTGTCATGGTGGTTTATACCTGTCACTGGGTCAAGGCTGGAGTAACGCCTTGAGTTATAGGTCAGCTTGGTCTACAGAGTGTGACCCCTGTCTCGAATAACCAATCCTTATGTGTGTTGCTTTATGTATTCCTTCTAATACATTAGAATAATATGTATTCTAATGTATTTCTTTTGATGGTTGCACAGTGTGCCGTAATATATGTCTCTTAAATTCTTTATAAGAACTTTGATGAGATATTTGTACACTGAAAAATTTAGCATTTAAGAGTATACTTTTCAGGGGCAGGAGCAATTGCTCAGTGGTGAAGAGTACTTATTGCTCTTGCAGAAGACCCAGATTCAGTTTTCAGGGACCACACTGGGTAGCTTACAACTGCCTGTAACTCCAGTATCAGGAGACACTCTGGCTTCTTCTGACTTCCTTGGGCACATGCATGCATGTGGTGCATATATCTATATCTATCTATATCATCTATCTATATCTATATCTATATATCTATCTATATATATTCAAGCACACATACATATACAAAAAATAAAAAAGAATCTTAAAGGTATACACTTCCGTGGTATTTAGTGTAGTAACCGAGTTGGGTGACCTCCATTACTACTTCATCTACTGCATTGTATTTCATCTACTGCATTGTACTTTCCATTTTCCCAGTGGTAACTGTCTAGAATGCTTCTATAAGACAACAAGATATCTTTGCACTTGACTATTTTGTAAATTTCTCTGGATGTGAATTAATAAAGCCCAAGAAGATAGATGCTTTTAGGGCATATATTTTCTATAATAGGCTAAAATGGCTTAGAATGTGATAAAGATTGCTTTATAGTTCATTGTAGCTAGATGATTACTTTGGGAAATAGCTTTGTTGTTTGCTTCTTGTCCTGTGCTTCTACGTGGATAATTCCATTATCCATTTTTGGGACTTTTTAGCTGGGCATTCAGATTTGAAGCTGGTAGAGAACTTGTTATAAATGGCTTGGCAGATTACTACAGGGTCAGATAGATATGTGCTGAAAAAAATGTAGTTTTCCTTGGGTATGCATTGTTATTACACCTAGGCTTTTGTATCTTTGCTTGCTTTCTTTTTGGCATGGAAAGATACTATAAGTAAGATTGCAAAGATCCAATGTAAAGGAAGATCATTAAAATGAAATGAGTGTAAAAGAAGCTATGTGAAGAAACAAAATTGTACACACAGAATATAAATAAAAGTTACAAAGGAAAATGGTATGTAAGGCAAGAAAGAAAAATAGCAAATCAAACCCAAACAAAAACCTAAAGACATCCTAACCAACCAAAAAAGTCAGTGAAGAAACACTCAAATTCTGTTTACACCTCAAAGGGCCTATCATGGTTTGAATGTCTGTCCCTTCCAAAACTCATGTTGAAATTTAATTGCTTTCATAGTATTACTGAGAGACGGGGCTTTTAAAGAGGGCATAGGTTGGGTGGGCCCTTCCTTTAGCAATAGGTTTAAGCTGTCACTGAAGGAGTAGGTTCATGGGAGTGATCTGTCCTGTTTGCTGTCTCTCCTTGCCCTTCTGCCATTTGATGCCGTCTACCATATTATAATGCCACCAGAAGGCCCTTCTCCAATGCTGGTGTTATGACACTGGACTTTTCCAGTATCCAAAACAGTGAGCCAATACATTTCTGTTAATTATAGATTAGTGGTATTGGGTGTTCTGTCGTAACATACAAAACGAACTGAAC
Organism: Nannospalax galili; assembly: GCF_000622305.1. Lineage (NCBI taxonomy): Eukaryota > Metazoa > Chordata > Mammalia > Rodentia > Spalacidae > Nannospalax > Nannospalax galili. Next base: position 2,128,348 of record NW_008347536.1, on the reverse strand, counting down.
AGGAGGTTTGACTCCCCATCACTGCTGGGTAGCAGTGGCTGTGGTTTCCCAGCTGATCACTACTGACGTGCCCTCATGAATGGGGAAAACAGAGGCCTTTATGATAGCTGGTGGAGGTGAATGTATCAGTTCCTGTTTTGTAGTCTCTGGTACTTCCGTGCTTGGGAAGTATTGGGGTGCCTTGGTACAGCTCATGAAGACTTCTGACTTGTCCCTTGTTTGTGAAAGAGGAGCCACATGCCTCTCCCCCAGTGTTGTTTGGCTTCTCGGGAAGTGTTAGCGAGGGTTAAAAGAAGCCTTTGAAATTCATAGATATAATAAACATTTACAGGTGTAGCATGTAAAAATTTATCAAAATATATTTTTAATTTTGGTATTATTGTCTTGTTAAACCTATGTAAAGCTGTAAAAATGAATTTATAGCAACAAATTTCTTTAAATGTCCTGGACTTTTTCATGCTTCAGCAGTAAAATACGATCAGCTTTTGCTAGCACAATTTTGGAATCATTTCAAAAAAATTTCTTTGGCCATTCCTACTATACTGTATGTCAGATGGATTTTAATGAGATAAAGAAGCAAACCATTTTTGGATAAATTTTATTGACCGACAAGTTGTCTTTTCCTTACTGGGATGAATAGTGGAATGACTTGTTTGGATTTTCTTTGTTTACTGGCTCCCCACCCCTTCAGATTATTCAGTCTAGTTCTTGTGTGGAAAATGACTACCCAGGGACTCTTCTTTCCATATTAGATATGTACCTTCATAGAAAGACTGACAGATTCGCTCTAGAATGTGAACTGAATGTCCCTCTGTGCACAGTCATAATGACCCTCTAGAAGTATGGCTGTGGAGACATGGTACAAGTTTCTCATGGGGGGCAGGGTTTTCCATGATTCTAATGAGGATCATGCTCCACATAGAAGGATACAGTAGTTTTTCAGCTCAAATGACAAGAATCACAGCAGATTAAAGTGGTTAAGGTGCCTTCACTTAGCATTTACTAGTTTGAGACTCTTAGTACACACATTCAAGTCTTTGAAAAAATGTTAATGGAAACATTGCTACATCATTTTTATCATAATTATTAAAACTAAATATGCTCTAAGGGTCTAAGAAACTATTAATATTTCTGTGCTGCTGTAATGAATCCTTCCCTGAAATACTAAAAGAAGAAAAAGTAGCATTTGATGCCCACAGAACGGTGTTTTTGTTTTTTACTGCTTTTTAAGGAATAAATAAATATATATGATTAAATGAATTAACTGCAGATGAATAAAAAGCTATGTGCATTTTCATATTTCACATTGCACCAAAAAGGAAAGAGTATATAGGTTGTTTGCTGTGGTCACCGGCTGTGGCTGCTCTCCTCTGGCTATGGTCGCATTCCTGCTCTCTTAGTTCCTCTGATCAGTTGTCCTGTCCGGACCCCAGGGCTGGTGAGGAGTCTGCTCCAGCGTCGCTGCATTCAGGCGCAGGAGGCCATGGTCAGTGACACAGCTCTGCTTTATTGCAAGAAAGTACGGGCTTATATAAGGTTAATAGTCCAATCATAACACAGCATAAGGGATCCCTTATTAGCATGTCAGACTAGTATCCTATTACAATCTAGCGGGTCAGATGCCCTATTAGCATGATAAGTTTCAGTTTCTAAACAGGAAGCAATGTATTCCAGCATGATAGGTATGTAAGGCAAAAGGCAAAATCACAAGATTTTCCACAACAGTTTGCATTGCAAAATCTTAGCTGTAATGTGAGACGAAGTTTTCAGATGAAGTTTTCAGGCTGTAGATTTGAACGTGCTGTGGATGACTTTTTCTTGAGCTTAGATGTTCACTTTTATAGTTCTGTATTCTTTCAATAAACATGTTAAATGTCATTTTTAATGAAATTTTAAAATATAATTTGCAAAGTGGGTACAGTAGAAATAGGAAGTAATAAGTTTTATTAGCAAAGAAGACTAAAGAAATGCATAATTTATCTACTTTCTGTGTTTCTTAAAGAATTTGCAGAGCATTTGTAAATGCAGTGTTTTTTGCCTTGAATTTTCAAAAGTTTTCAGCTTTAAAATATTTAATATGTGGTTTTTGGTTTTTGCTTTCTTTTCAGAGTTTGGGATTGTTGTACATTTGTAATTTCATGCAGTGACAATCTGAATGCTTTGTATTCATTGAGTAATGCGTGCGTGGTACTCTACTTCATGTCCAATTATGACATCATAACGTTCTCTTCCCATACAGTTTTACATTTAGCAGGTCCAAACTATCTGTAACTATTGTTTTGGTAGATAATTAATGGAACAATGGTACAATAAAGATTAATCAATCTTTAAAGAGTTTTAAATTTTATTTTGCCACAATTTATTTTTAAATGAGAGCTGGTCTGTTTTTGTAGCTAGCAGTTGAACTGACTTTGTATCCAAAAATGTAGCAGCATCTGGAGAGGACAAAAGATAGAGCACAAGGACAAGTGAAAGGGTCGTTACCAGGGCCCCTGGCACCTAATTTCTGGTACCATGTGCTTTCCACACCTGTTAGTTTTCAGGTGACCTGATTGCTTGGCATCTGATTTACTTCTGAGGACTTTGAGATTATCTCAGTACTTTTCAATACTGCTTCAGTATTTTGTTTTTGTCACTGAGAAAGATTTCTAGCCACAGCCTCTTACTGTTGTGTTATGATCTTGCTCATATGAGTTCACTTTACTATACCATTTTTCACCCTTGTAAAAAGTGTGTCATAATAGTATTCACATTATAAAAGTAATGTGCGGATTAAATAATCCATAGACAAGATTTCCTAGCACAAAGGGACATTTCAGTAATTGTTTGCTTTTATTATTGTTATGGTCAATCTGCAGTCTTCACAGAAGGAGAAATGCTATTTCTACTAAAGTCTTGTGTTAGGAAAACTTATATACTGTGAAGATAGAAAGTTTCCTTACATTTACACCTGCATCTTCATATATTAACCTGATTTTGTAGAACGATGAAGAATTGAACTAAATTTAGTATTTGAGACATGCTTGTTTAACTTTCCAACTCCTCTGTCTTTCTCTTTGCACAGGCACATAAAATACTTTTAAAGACACTTAAAAAATTGTGTTTATTTCACTATGGAGGCTGAGTAGAAGAGATGAGAATCTTTTTTTCATGACAGGGACTTGGAAGTACATAATAAAATAATTTTAATTCCTCAGTAAATTCTTTCTCCTATGCTAATAATAAAACATAAACATTTTAGTATTTTTCTGATGTTACCTTGTGAGTATAATATAATTGGGGTTTTCTGCCTATATGCAAAAAAATAAAAGCACTACTGTTATGCAATCAAAGAATTATAGACAGATCAAAGACAGCGATGTTAGGTTAGGCAAATCCAAATGTAAATGTAGATTGTAATACAGAGAAGATGCCACCTGGCAGCACATTTACTAGTGAAGGGTAAAACTTGGAATGGCAGTCAAGACAGTGTGTTAGTCAGGTATTTGCTGCTGCTGTCCTGTGCCCCACGTCCCCCAATCTTAATGACATGATAGCAAACATGCAAAAAGGACTAAATTTGAAAATACTGGAGGAGACCAGAAATTGTGATGATTATTTGGAAGCTAGAATCCTAGTAAGTAATGCCTGTATAAATAAAAATCCAGGGAGAGATAGGCACAGTTTAGCAGTCACAGGCGAGGGAATGATGTAAGAGAATCTGGAACCATTCTTGTTGGAAATGAAGAGACAATCTAGGAAGTCAGCAAAAATCAGGAGTTATCTGTTATGGAATGTTGGAAGAGTGGAGCCATTTCCCTTAGGAATGGGGAGGGAAGAGTTGGGTGGGGCAGAGAAACTTCTCCTAAGTGTAAAATTCAATGGATGGTTTAAATATTTTGAAAGTCCCCCATCTCTGGCGTGCTTATCTGCCCTCTGCTCATTTTACTGCAGTGAGGTTTGCCAGTCACTATTCCTGGTTCATGTTTTAATTCAGAGTCTTCCCTATGTTGAGAGGAAAGTAAATAACCCTGAAACTGTGGTGGACATTTCTGTTTTTTTGCATATGCATGGGTGTGCATGTTCATGCATGCATAACTATGGATTTCCCTAGTTTTTTTTGCCATAAGCATGAATAGTAAATCAGTAGTAAGAGACATCAGAAGAAAATTAAACAGCACAAAATTGAAGGCTTATGTTGAATATATACATTTGAATTCAGAGAAAACACAATTCAGGAATAGGTCAAAACCTGGGGAAAAAAAAATCAAGTTTTCTGATAATTTGGGAAAGAGACAACAATTTTAAAACAAGAATAAAATGCTTTGGAAAAGAAGCAATTATGGAAGCAAAAGATGTTCTTGAAATAAACAGAAATGATTGATTTAAAAAGCCCTGGTCAAAATGAAGAAAGATAACGCTCAGGTTATTGCCCACAAAAGTAGAGCAAAAGGTGGAGATTCGAAATATTGAAAGGCATGAACAGATATGCTAGAATGCACCTAATCACAAGTTCAATAAAGAGAAAACAACATGGGAAGGAAATATTAAATAGACAATTGGGTATAATTTCCTAGATCTGAAGAAAGCCGTTGGTTTTCATATTGCGGGTCAAATCACATTAAATGTTTAACAAGATGAATGAAAAAGATTGTCACATTGTGGTGGGGTTTTAGGACCTATAAGGGTACAGAGAAAAATGTTCAGAATCCTCCAAAGAAAATACAGATAAGCTACTAATTGAGGTAGTCAGATTAGCATCAGCAAGTCCTGGAGGACAGGGGTGAAATGCCTTGCTAGTTCTGAAGGAAATGGTTTTGGTCCTGGGGTTCTAGAACCAGCCAAACTCTTGAGTCTGAATTTGAGAGAAGTTAAGAGAGGCTTTTCCAGACATCTGAATTTGGTTTTCATCTAGTCTCTCTTGGCTGTCAGAACGGTGCCTGACAAGCTTTGTGGAAACTGAGAGGTTTATAGCTATGGACATCTCAGAGTAGCCAGTGGGATGGGTTCCAGGACCCCAGGACACCCAAATCTTAGATGCCCAAGTCCTTAATGGCATAGGATCTCTAGAACCAAAAAAAAAAAAAAAAAAAAAAAGATCTGAAAATTCACTTCAGCAAAATGAAAAGGAACACACTCCCCATAAAAAAGGAAAAACAGAATGAATCCTAGAAGTGAAACTATGGCCCCAAATGCAACAATAACAGGAAGAGAAATTCAATATAACAGCTGTTCAGCAGATCTCGAAGAGCTGGTCCAACTTTAATAGAAACTCAAAGGCTCCCAAGATTTTCAGATGTCTGTTTCATTTGACATATATGATTTAGGATGAGGGAAATTTAGTTATGTATTAAAAAACATGTTTCAAACAATAGGAAAAGATAAAAACAATGAGAACTCCATGAAAAGCAGAAAGCTACACAGGACATGGTATTAGTCTAAGTAAGAACAGTATGATGTGATTTTAAACTCAATAAATGGGGCATTGACCTTGGTCTTTGGGATAAATTTTCTAGTACCTTACCATTCCTATTTATTGCATTTAGTGCACAATCATATGAGTTTATTGATTATGAACTCTATATCTTTAGTACCTTAAATCTAAAATATTGAATAGTTTTTTATTTTTTCATCACTTGATGGACAAAAGTTAGGCTACTTAATTATAGCTACAGAACACACTATAAGCATAAGCCATGATAATATAACAGAACTATCAGATATGAGTTGGGCAGTAAGTCCAGTGCAGTGGCTCAGCAGTAATAAGGCCAGTGCGATGGCTCAGCAGGTAATGGCACTTTCTAGTAAACATGATGATCTGAGTTCGATTCCCTGGAGCTACATAATGGAAGGAGAGAACTGATTCCTGCTGTCTTTTGACCTCCACACACACACTATGGCATGCATGTGTGCATACACACGCATGCACATACACACAGACACACACCTGTAAATAAATCAGTAATAAAAATTGTACTGGAACTAGAAGAAAGGAGGCAGCAAGATGGGAGTGTGCTCAGTTATAGTATTATCCTTTTACATACGAAAGAGTCAGTATGTGATTGAAGTTGTTAGATTAAGAAATGTGAGGTGGCTGTGCTGGAGATACAGTTCAGTGGTTAAGAGGGCTTGCTGCTTTTGCAAGTTCAGTTCCCAGCTCCAGGGGATCTAGCTCTCTTCTGGCTTCTGTAGTCACTTGAAATTATATACACATACCCACTCACAGACACACAGACACATGGACACATAGATACGTGGACGCATGGACACACACACAAACAACCAAAAAAAAAAAAAAACAAAACAAAACCCCAAAAAACCAAATCTTTAAAAAAAGGAAAGGGAGGAACATGAGTTGGGCCTTGTGGTACCCACCTGTAACCCTCATTATTTCCAGTATTGGGAAGTGGATCCAGAAGGATTACTCGTTCCAAGCCAACTAGAAGTGAAATAATGTGGTTTGGTGATTTGAGAGCTATGGTTTATTGCTTTACCTCTTCTCACCTGTCTCTCTTTAAAGTGTATTTGTAGTTACCTTCACTTTTTACTTCTGTAACTGACCTGCATCTGGTGTTGATTTTTCTGTTAATATTTTATATTCAGTTGATATTAGAGAACTACATTCAGAAATACTTTTGACTAGAATATTCATGATTCAGCTTTTTGGAAATACTGCTTTATGAGAAAAGTTTACTTATGTTTAGATATTTTTTTCTTTGTAATGGAAATCAACTTTGTCACAATGGAAAACAGAGAACCTGTCATATTTAAATTAATTATTGGATTGATAATGCTTGAGTCTCAATCTAAGAGGATTCTAGGGAAAGGAATGGTATAGTCTTAAAACTTTATTAGCATTAGATTAATTTCTGTAGCATATGGCTTAAAATTTTTTATTACATTATTATTATTGTTATTATGTATGTCTATGTGGGCATGCACCCAGTATGTGTATAGAGGTCAGAGGACAACATGTAGGACCAATGTGGATCCTGGGGATTGAACTCAGCCCATCAGACATGGCAGCAAGTGCTTTGACCCACTTTCTCACTGAGCCACTTTGCCCACCTGAATTTTTTTTTTTTTTAAATATTTTATCAGCCAACAAAACAAAAATATCAATATATGTATATATATTTTAAGAATATAGATTAAAGCTGATTTTAGATCCTTTATCCAATTTTTGGTTTAAGATATAGGTTTAAAAATATTAAGTTGTTACTCTTAAATAAAATAAACATTCTGTTGTAATTTTCATCACCCTCTGGCCAATGATGCACATATATTGTTCATATATATGTATATAATATGCATTTGAAACTAGATATTTATGTGGCTTAAGTGCATATATTGCCATAGTTTGAAATATAAAATTCTACATTTTCTATACATGAATTTACTTAATTCATTTGGATAACTTTTTACCTTTATAAACAGTTTTATTGTGCTTAAAATAAGAAAACAGTGACATTGAAAGCTTGTGCTTTCCTAACATGTGGCTTCAATTTGTGTTTTAATCAGAGTATGGAAGTCATTACTCTGACATCTGAAACTGAGGTAGCAATAAAAAATTATCACTAACGGGACACCAGACACAATTTATTTTGTGTTTATTACTGGGTGGCCTTCTTGCAACTTTCCTGAACTTAATTGACTCCAGATATTAAAAAAATTAAATCAATTATTTAAATGCCATTAAAGTACGACATTATTTTGGATGTGTTTAAGTTGAACTATCTTAACAGGATTGCTACAAGTTAATGTTTGAGATTATTTATGGCATACATTTTCAAACATCCATTTGAAAGTATTTTCCGGTTTCTAGTAGGTACTTTCTGTTCAATTTGTACATAACAAAACAAATTAATAGCTTTATTTTTCCCATTATGCTTAGCTTTCTCATAATGATGCCTAATGTCACATAATTTACTTCACAAAGACACAAGATTATTATTAATCATTGCTTTGTGTCTTGCTAGTCTTTTGCCAAATTTTGATTTATTTCAAAACTTTAAGCATTTTTCATGATAAGAATCACTAGAGTTTTTTGTCTGTTCATTTGCCTTTTAATTAGCCCTTGCTTGGTCACATTTCACTGGTACCCTGCAAATCCACTAGGAAGCTGTTCATTCCTATTTTAGTTAGTACAGCCCCAGCCCAGGGATTGGCAAACCTTTGTTTTTTGATCCAGATGGTAATTTTGCTGGCAATGTAGGTCATGTATAGGTCATATACTCTGTATGGCAATGTTCAGTTTTGCAAGTATAGGGCAGAGGAATCTATAGACCATATATAAATAAACAAGCATGGCTGTATTCCATTAAAACTTTATTTATGGACACTGAAACTTGAAATTTTATAATTTTCACCTGTCAAGAGAAATACCTTTTTTGGGGGGGTTGGATTTTAGAAGTATTTGTGTTATTATCTAGGGCTGTCATAATAAATGACTATCCAAACTTAGTTGCTTAAAACAATAGACATTTACTCTGTCTTGGTTCTGGAGGCCAGAAGCATGCTGATAGGACCTTGCTTTCTCTGAAGTCCATGGGCTGGAGCAGGGAGTGCCCTTCCCTTGTTCCAGCTTCTGATGACTTCTGTTGTCCTTGGTATTCTCTGTCTGTTCACTGCATCATTCTAATCTCTTCCTCAGTTCTTACAGTGCCTTCTTCTCTGTCTGTATGATTTTCTATTCAAATTCCCTTTCCTTTCTCACATAAAGATACCAGTAGTGATATTTAGTGCTCCTAATACAGTATGACTTTAATTTGATTGTCCCTGCAAAGACCTGTTTCTAGTAAGTTCACATTCACATGTACCAGGAGCATACTTATGTTTTGTATGGACCAACTTAAAAAAAAAATACACACACACACACACACACACACACACACTATTCCTAGCTTGTGTGATTTATAGAACAAGTAATAGGGCAATCTTGGATGTCTGTTTTCTGACCCCTTTTCTTGTTACAGTTGATTTATTTATTCATTGATTAAACTCATATCCCTCTTTGGAAATAGGGTGTGAATTAACATTTATTGAGCTCTTATTGTCTTTCAGATATTTTATCATTTTTCATCTTGTTTAATTTTTAAGCACCAGAAACAAACTGAGACTAAGTTGCTAAGTGTATGCATTCAAGCTAACATTCCACAGCTTGAAAATAGTGCATCTGAGATTTGAATCCATACTTGAAATCAAGTGACAGCAATGTTTTTCTCTTTCCTATTCTGTGTAATTTCTGTTTTTAATAGTACCTTACTGCTTTTTGAAGTAGGTCCATTTCCTAGTTACAGAGTCCTGTTCTAATTTCATTTATGTTTCTGTGATAAAACATCCTGATGAAAAGCACCTTAGGCAAGGAAAGGGTTTATTTGCCATATAATTCCAGGTTTCCATCTGTCATTGAGGTAGAGTCAAGGCAGGAACTGAAAGCATTACATCCAGAGTAAAGATCAGAGAGAAATAAATGCACCCATGTTGCCTGCTTCCATCTGCTTCTAGCTTACATAGATCAGGACCCTTTGCCTAGGGAATGGTGCTGCCAACAAGGGGCTGAGTCTTCCTATATCAGTTAACAAGACAGATTTTCACAGTCTTGCCTACAGACCAACCCAACACTGAAAGTTACTCAGTTAAGACTTTTCTCCAGGTGGTTCTAATTGTGTCAAGTTGACAGTTAAAGCTACCATCACAGGCCATAATCCTTAGTGTCTTGTTTTGACTCTTTGCTGGGATGATTTCAGATCCCCAGTGTTTCCAATGTCTATTAATAGTTGCTTTGGCTTATGAACAGAAACAAAACTAGGTAGCTTAAAACAGAAATTCCATTAAGGGAAGGCTGTGTAGATGGCACACAGAGTCGATAGAGGTGTAGGCCAAGTTTTCAGAAAGACTGGAACCCAGGGCCCAGAACCCAACAGTCAGACCTTTTGTATGCTGTCACCATTAAACTAACTCAGGTTTCCCCATCTCTGCCCTCTACTTTGTCCTTAATCTCAAATTTTTATCCTTGGAAGGTAGATACACTCTATTTACTGTGTAGCATGTGTTGTTATTTCCTGGTTATAGTCCTTGTTACAAAGACAAATCTACATTTAGAAATACTTTCTGAAGGGCCAGTGAGATGGCCAGTGAGTAGAGGTTTCTGCTGCCGAACCTGACAACCTGATTTCAATCATGGAATCTACACAGTAGAAAGAGAGAACTGACTCCTGTATGCTGTCCTTTGATGTCCACAGGCATGCTGTGGCATGTGCGTCGGTCAGCCAGTCAGTCAGTCAGTCATCAGTGTAGAAATATTTTTCCCAGATTACATTATTTTCTGCTCTCCCATGGCTCTTAGCTCTTTCTTCTACTCCTGCTTCCTTCTTTTTTCCTTCTTTTCTCCCTTTCTCTCATTACAGTGATAACCGTGTTCAGAGGTGCATTCCTATTTAGTCCTATTTGTCTTCTAGTGCTTGAAACAGACCTCTGCTTCCATGTTGCTACAGGTCCTGTCTCACAGATATTTATTCAGTACTTGCTGTATTCCTGACACTGTTCCAAGTTTGGGCCATGGTGTAAATAAAATAGTCATGCCCCCACCTTTCTGGAGCCTCCATTCTAGAAGGAAAGTAGGACAGTAAGTCAGATATGTAACTAAGGAATAGGGATCCCAGAAGAGGTGTTCCCTAGAAAACAAGCAGACATGTGCCAAGGCTCACTGGTAAGAGGCAGAGACTCTCTTGTTCTGGAAAGGACTCTGGGGAAGGGACACTGCATAGACCTCAGTGATATGAAGGAACTAGGTATTTGTGGTGTGTGTTGGAGATAAGGTTGTTGTCTAAGATGGCCTTGAACTCACAGTCCTCCCTGCTCATCCATCCAAGTTTCTGGCATTATAGGCATGCACTGTTTTTTTTTTTTTTTTTTAAATTATTTTGTGTGAGCCACTAGCCAGCCCTGGACCCAGATCTTAAGAAAACTATCTGCAAGAGTGTTCCAGTAGACTGAACTTTCCTGTGTGGGACAAAGTTGGCTCATGTTATTTATGCCCAAAGACATTATTAGCCTGGATAGAAGGTATAATATGACATTGGAAAGATGGGCAGAAGTCTGATGATATTTAAGACATTGTGGGCCATGGTAAGATGTTTAGCTTTTAAACATAATAGTAAACGATTGGCGATTAAAAATGCAAAAAATGATGTGCTGTGATTTGTATTTTAAAACAATTACTCTAGCTAATATGGGAAGGAGTAACGGCAAGGTGTGTGAACATTTGCCTTGGAAGCTGTGGGTCCATCAATTCTTGGACTGTTTCTGTGACTTATAAGAGGTTCAGGAAATTTATATCTAGATATCTTATAAAATTTTATTTAAATAAAAATAAATATTGGCTAACTTGTAAAATTTATACTAAGTGTTTTACTCTTTTAACAAAACAATTTTTGCGGTCATTGCCTGGAACGTGCGTGTTTTTCTCTCCCCATCATTTCTCTGTACTCTTTCTCAGTTCTTTGCAGCCGTGTTTCCAGGAAACAGTATTGTATTCATATGTGTAATTCAGCGTACTGGAACAGGTGTTGTGCTAGTGGTAGTGAAAACACTAGATTTACTTCTTTGCTAATTTAACTTATCCTGAATTGTATGCCAGCACTTCCCTGATTGGAAAGCAGAAAGTAGGTTACAGCTGGTGTAACACCATACTCATAATCTTGGGAGCAGCGGCAGGAGTGGAGTGTTAGGTCAACCATGACCTAACATGACCCCTAAGGTCAGACCCCTAACATGACCCCTGTGCTTCAGAGACAGTGGGGCATTTTATGTTTATTACAGTCAGAATCTTTAAGGTAGAACATTTATATAGTTGTGGTTTATGACTTTTATGATGCAAAGCAGATATAGTATACTAATTCATAGGATCAATAAATTCTTTGCTAACCATTTTGAAAAATAATTATCACATCTTTATCAATAGTCTCTTAAAACTTGTAGCTGTTTCTTTAGAAGTCTGGATTATTCTACCTATGTGTATAAATCTCATTTTATATACAAAATATCATTAATAGACATTTTTCATTCTTACCTAGTGTTTTAAAATCTTTTATGTAAGTTGCAAACATTATTCATTTTTTTCTCCACAAATAATTGTAATGAAATTATTACTTTAAAATGAAAAAGTTAAACTTTATTCTGCATGTTTTAAAAAAGAAAATTTAGATGTATAGATTTAAAAATGCTAACCATTTTGCTTTTGTTTAGCACCATATATGTATGTACTCTCTGACTTTCTTTGTGTGTGTGTGTGTGTGTGTGTGTGTGTGTGTGTGTGTGTGTGTTTGTAGTAGAAAGTGATTCATGGACTGTGTAATTAGGATATGATATTTGAAAACGTTTTTGGTGTTAAAAATTGCTAACAAAATTAAGTTCCCATGAAATACAGGCTCTGTAAATTTAGAGTAGAAGGGTTAGAGGAAAATATTACATTTAGAGAGGACTGGTCTTAATTACTCAGTAGGTATATATACTGTATGTGTTTATAAAATTTATGATTTGACTCTAAATTGTTAGAATAATTTATGATGGAAATGAAAACCAACACTAGAGGCTCACTTTTAGAGGAAATAGTGAAAAATTCTGAAACTAGGAGGAGCAATTAAGAGTTGGAATCTGGGATCTGGGGAGATGGCCCAGGGGCAATAACACTGGTTGTTCTTGCAGAGGACCCAGGTTTACTTCCCATCACCCACTTGGTGGCTAATAACCATCTGTAATTCCAGTTCCAGGGGATCCAGTGCCCTCTTCTGACCTCTGCAGGCAGTGTGCATACATGCTCCATACATGCTGGCAAAATACTCATACACATAAAATAAAAATAGATAAAAAATTAATTAAAGCCTGTTATATCCTTTTCAAGAACACATGTAGAAATTTAGATTAAAAAAGTGCACAGATTGTGCACTTACATACATGTAAGCAAAACATTCATACACATAAAATTAGATAAAAAATAAAACAGAATTGAAACCCATTATATCCTTTCCAAAAACACATGTAGAAATTTAAATAAGAAGGGCTGAGACCTTTATGATGCATTTATCACCTAATCCTAGGAACCTTGCACAGTTTTGATATTTTCCAACTCCTGTTTACTTTATTAAGCCCATAGCAAGATAATATTATTCCTTTTGTCTTAAGATAAAGAATTCAGTGTTGAAGCACTGTTTATAGTCTGTGAAAGATTTTAGGTTCGTATCTGAGGATGGTATCTGACATTTTGTTCAGTTAGTGTGAACTGTCTAATTGAAGTAACATGTTTGCAAATTATGTCGGTTTATACAAAACACTGAAGACTCCATTTATTCTGATTTGCTCCATGGGTGTGGGCCAGACAGTCTCCATCAACCAGACTTTCTGTGGACTAAGATTCATAACCTCCAGGTTTTGCCTCCTGTATTTTAGAATTGGAACTTTACTTTCTCTCTTCATGTGCCTCTCTGTTTTTAATCTCTAATTCTTTCTCCCATTTTCTGAAAGTTGAACTTGTACAATACTATAGTTAGCAATGAGTGTTAGTTTTGTAGAGTATGCTGGAAAGTTACTTAGTAAGAAGTAATAAGTAAAGATGTATTTGTGTATAACAGGCCTTCTGTAGGTAGGATACTGGTCTTCAGGAAACTAAATTTTCTTAAATTCAGTTAAGGACAGCAGAAATATTTATTTCTCCCTACCTGTGTTAGAAGCTGATTAAGTGATACAGAGGGTTCTCCCATCCCTCTTTCAGCATGTCTTTCCTGTCCTGTTCCCTTCCCCTAGGTGCTTATTTCTTTAAGTTTCAGATCTTTAGAGATACTTGAAACTTAATGCAAATATTTGCTAATGAAAAAGAGTTGAATGACCAGCAGGAGTCTGTAATATAAATGTGGTCAATAAAAGTGTCAGAAATAAGAAGGTTGGAGGAGCTGGTTTTGGAGATGGGAGTAACTTGCAACTTTTCTTAAATTCAAATAGTCAAACGGGTGCTCCAAATATCTGATTGTGCTGGATCTGTAGTCTCACTTTGGCTTTTTCATGTCTAGTTCTAGTTATTTTCTGAATTAATAGAGAAATGACAATAGATAAGGACTTGCAGTTTAATGAAACTCTTAATTTCTAACTTTTTAACTTAATATTGAATATTAGATCCCAGGAATATCCAGGTAAGATGACAGCTTAGAAGCCACTTCTGTGTGACCCAGTGAAAGATAAGAGTTAGAATAAGAAACAGTAGCCTATTAGGGAAAGAGCTGAAGGAAAAAGAAACTAGGTAGGGTTTTCTCCACAAAGAGGCAGCCAGTGCTCCTGTATACTGGGCTGGAATCAGTGGTAGCGACCAGGAAGGTATTCTTCCATCTTGGACATGGGCAGTACTATGGCAGCCACCTGTAGAAGGATTGATAGGGTTGTAGAGATGCAGCTAGTGCTGGATGCATTGTGTGCAGAGAGGTGACTAGATTGGGTTGTTGAGACAGAAGCAGGTGGGAACCAGACTCTGAGGTGTCCCATGGGTGCCCTAGAGTTAAAAGTCTGAGAAGCCACCCTCCTCTCTGCCTGCTGAGCTACATCAGAACACAAAATTGCACCGTTGAGCTTGGGGTACAGTCTCCTAACGGAAGTGGTTGGGAAGAGATCTGTCTTCCCAATGACAGAAGTAGTCACAGAAGGACTGACCCTTCTGCACCCCCTCAAAACCTCAGTGAGCCCAGTGCGTGGAAAGAATGACCCCCAAACAGAAGCAAAGTCATAATTGCCTTGCGGGGTAACTTAGACCAGGGAATTCTGGTGAAAAGTGGAGTTTGCACACAGAAATCCTTTACCAGGAAGGACATACTGAGTTGACTTGTTTAGATTATTGATAGATTATTGAATCTAGCACAGCTGCCTCTCCTTCTCTGAGATGTGCACAGAGGAGGTAAAGGAGGAAACCACTTTTACTGAAGTAGGCATAAAGTCTGAGATTATGCTTTAATTTATTTTTTAAACTTAGGTTTAATTTGCATTTTTCTACTGTATTTAGTTTTGTTTTAGCTTATATTGTTCCCAATTAGGCTTTTCAGTATGTCCTCCCTTTCTCTGCACCTACTCTACAATATTTTTCTAGTATTGCTAATGTCATCTAACCCACAGTCTCCTTCTCATTCATAATTTACTCCTATTCCCCCCTTCCCATTCCCTTCTCATTTCGTTATTTAATTATTGAAATATTTGCTTGACAAAAATGCAAACTACATTTTGCCCAGTCAATAGTATGGTAGTGCTGTTGTCTGTGAATCTTATTAGGAACCTTATTAGGAACACAAATGAAACACAAAAATGTGTTCTGCTGCAAGTTAGCTCTGGAACTGTGGATGGATCTTTACATCTGTTACTGCAGTTTTCCCCTAACTAGTAGTAGGGAACACGTAAATTCAAGTGAAGACAGTTCACAAGAAAGAATCAAGAAAGATACAACAAAAAATGAGTAGGAAAATGGGCAGGGAAGGAGGGTACATCCGCCTCACGGACACAGAAAACAACAAAGGGACAGAAAACCCACAATGACAGCTGCACAAACTCGCTGTTTTGCAGCACCAGAGTCCAAAGTTATGAGAAATCTGAAATACCAGAAAAATATTTGAATCCTACTTTTTTTTTCCGTTTTTTTTTTACTTTTAAATTTTTTTTATAATTAAAGTTACAGTTTTAACAATATACAAAATATTACAGTAATTCATATTTTTTGGCATAATGATTACAGATTTGATAAATACATTTTATATCCCATAATAGCAATGAAGATTATACAAAAGCTATTAAAAGTTATAAGAATAAATTCAATTGTCACTTAAGTATACAAAGCTATTTTCCTTTGC
>NW_008347536.1:2111851-2112134 GCF_000622305.1 Nannospalax galili | reverse complement strand
GTCCCTGTTCCAGGAGGGTCAGCTGTTCCTCATCTACGGCAATCCATTGTCAGTATTCCTTTGGATAGAATTGGGGTCTGCTGTTCATTTTTCCAGTAGTATGTTGGGTTACTGTCTGGAAGAGCCTTTATCTATCCTGGACAACAGCTCGACTGAAGGTATCGCCTGTCTGGCTTAGCTGTTTGTCGAATAACTTTTAGTTATGTATATGTATGCTCTTATGATATTATGTTGGCCCCTTTAATCTTTGGTTATACTTCCCTTTTGGGTGTTTAAGGACATA